>NW_019731236.1:245783-354616 GCF_002891405.2 Cryptotermes secundus | reverse complement strand
AAAAGTCAGCAACAGTGTATGTATTAATTTTCCTATATGAATAGGACTGATATTTTCTTATTAATGTAAAAGGAAGGTCAATGGTAAGTGCTAGACCTTCGTGGTCAGACAATCCATTATGTGAAGGCGATACAAAAATATTCTTAAATCTAGTGGTGTCAGCGAACACAGTATCAATGGAAGTACTAGAATGTCTGCTAATTCTGGTAGGAAAAGTTACCACATTGTCTAAATTAAAGGTTTTCAAAAGAGCATTTAATTGTTTAACCCCTGTTTATGTTCCTCCCTTAATGTCAGAGACCAAGTTTCACACCCATACATAACCACATGCAAAATTATAGTTTTGTATATTTTAATTTTTATGTTTTTGGACAGCAGACGAGAAAACAAAAGGTTCTGGACTGAATGGTAGCAAGCATTACCCGAGTTCAATTGCCTCTTAATTTCCTCCTGAATCAGGTTTCGATCTGTTATTGTTGTTCCCAAATATATGAACTGTGCCACATTTTCAAAACATCTGTTTCCTATCTTTATGTCATGATTTTGCCCTGCAGTTTGGTGATGAGACAGCAACATATACTTAGTTTTCTCTGTGTTTACTTCTAGACCAACTTCTTTACTTGCGTCGATTAAATTATGTGTATTTTTCTTTATGGTATTTCCTACAGACTGCTAGGCAGAGAAATTTTCTAAGGTAGTTCATACACTGTCCTTGTCTCTCAGAGCTGAAAGCAGTCAGAAAATCCATAAGATATAAAGTACACGTGTACAATGATAAATCTGTTTTATAACCACAAGCTCATATATTCAAAATCAGCTGAGAAAAATAACATGCACAATTGTAGAAGTCTCTTACTATATATATATAATGGTAAGGTAAAAGATAAAGTTATCTCTGTGACAGGCCATGGAGGCCCATAGGGTTATGAGAGGTCGAGGCTCCCACATTTTCTACACAATCGGCTCACAGATGGGGGTGAGGTTGTCAGCCTTACGCACTGGCCACCATTTATCCCCAGGAATATTCCTGGTACTCATTTCTGTTAGAGGCTGAGTCGACCCCAGGGCCATAATGTGGCTGGAAGGACTAGGTAAACTGAAAAAAATCCACCTCATCAGGATTCAATCCTGCGACCTTCTGGCTTGTAGCATAGTGCCTCAACCAACTATGCTACCGTGTGCCCCATATAATGGATTCACTATAAATTATTTTCTCCACTTAATGCTCCCAATGCGTTGTGCCCATGCCCTTTCACTCCCCTGACATTACAGCTGTGAATGTGGCAATAAGCACTGTGTGCAGCAAATCTTTATGTTACTCCAGTCCTTAATAACAAGAGGAGAGATCTGATTTCAGCCATATGCAATACATCAGCAGTGGATTTTGTAGACAATGTGGGATATTCACAGTTCATTTCTCATGTATTTACTACACAGTATTGAAACAAGAAATACTCAGCTTTGATTTGAAGATGTAGAAGGATGTTCAGGTGCCTAGAGCCAAACAATAAATCTCTTAACATGTATGTCTTTAGAAATTTGAAAATTAGAATTGCCCAACAGCTTTCATGGAAGTCTCTCATACAATGCATAAGAAAAAGAAGGGAAAAATCACTTGCTCCTGCCTGGTATAGAACCCCAATGCTGCAAGCTTGAAAACTTCACTGATACTTTCAAGTGCTTCGACCAGGAGCAGGAATCTTAAAATGGGAGGCATTTTTGAGTTCCTAAGCCATGATAGGGTCAAACTCGCATCTTATTTTACTTAATCATTTAGAATATGATCTTGAAATGATGGGTAAGATCAACACGTCAGCTCTTTTGGTCTTTATTGCTCCCAAAGGTTCATTACATATATGAAGGGTTAATGGCTCTGATTTACTTAAATGTCACAGTTATAGCCCCAAATAAATAATGTGTAAACCACTGTCCACAAAATAACAACACAGCATCCAGAAGTTCTCCATGATATACGACACAAACTCCTCCCTGCTGATTCTGATATATCAAAACCTGTTAGCAATGGAGAAATGGACAATTGGGAAGACTGGTGGTTTTAAATTTTAAACTACGTGCAGTGTAGCAGCTACGTGAGAGTATACACCTGATGATGGCCATTTACGGCCGAAACATGTAATGTAGAAGGAAGACGAAAGAACTACAATAAATTGTTTCACTTAGGACGGAGTTTGTGTCGTATATTGTGTAGAGTGTAACAGGATGCTTAAATATAATACTGTTCTCCATGATGTTTGTAACACAAACAAGACAGTTTCTATGATGAACTTTGCAATGTTTACTTTAGACCACCTGACAGTAATATGGAGGATATATTTCCGCCAGCCACTAATGTTATTTTTTTAGTGTGGTGTATCATCATGACGTGCTCTATTCAGAGAGAAGAACATGGTAACATTAGAAATTATAATTTTAAAGTGCAAAAATAATAACAGTAACCAATGTGAACATAATATATATTGTGTAAGATTTGAGGTTTCCACAGCGGCGACTATGAAGAAAGCAGTCTTCTGGGATGTGGCACCATGTAGATGTGGTGTTAACCATCATTTCATTCCTCTGAAACACAGGTTAACACCACATCTACACGGTGCCACATCCCAGAAGACTGCTTTCTTCATAATATATATTTGTCATGAAATAACATATCCTTTATTTATTTATGACAACATTTCATAACTGTTCTTTATGTCAAGTAATACAAGTGACTATAGACAGGGATTGGTTTGGTGAATGGATTTACTGTCCACTTATACACATGACTCGGAACTACAAGCAATTACAGCACTACTGCTGACCTGCAACACTTTAAAATCACTACAGCACATGTTAAGCCTGTCTTCTATAGTCTTCCCTAGCTGTTGCTTGGTAACAGGTTTCAACAATGGAAATTCTTCAACTTCTGTGCTCACCCTATTGCCTGCTGGCTAATACTACTCACAACTGAACCCATTGCTCCAACTGTCCTGGTTGTAACAGCTTGGCATGTATCACATAGAAAACACCCTGTTTCCAACAGTAATTCTGTTGCTGTGGGCATATTCGTTGCCGTGGGAATGTGTTTACTGAGCTGTTGCTCCAAAATGGTCATTGTTTACAAAGCCACTGCTTAGCAGCAGGTCTGTATGTCAACAGCTTTCTCAATAGTGTGGAATTGGTTCTAGACATGGCATTTTTTATACATGGCCAAGCAGCTCAGTCTGTCATGGCACTCTGGCATTCCATACAGTGAGCAAATCCCTATACAGCGCAGCAATTTTTTCCCTCACCCTAGATAACTTGTATTTGAGAGGTATACAGTTAAAATCCTGACTATTTACTAGTGATCCAGAGGTTTCCTGAAGTCTTTCTCAGCTTCCAAAGTGAAACCATTTGGATAGTACCTTGAACTGGACCACCACCGCCTCCTGCCAAATCCTTACTTGTTCATTAGTGTGAGGTTCAAATAGCATAATGAAATAGCTTAAGCATCAATATTTGCCTTGTTCAGTATTAATGAACCAAAAGTGACACTTCAAGCAGTGGCTGAAACTAACGTGTACCTTATCCTTATCCTCCTCATCATCATCTTCATCCCCAAGGGGTTCCTCTTCTTCATCATGAACACTCCAGCCACCAGTCAGAGATAAAACCTGCCAGTACAAAACATTAATATCAGAACTAGCAAGTGTAGGAAATCTGAATTTTGGCTGATAAGTGTCGGGACTGTAATTTATAAGAAACACCTCCCTGTGAAAAAAATAGGTGCATCATGAATGGGAAATGGTAAGACATACTTTTCATCCTTTTTTGTACTTTAATATGCTGCAGAAACCTGATCTGAATGAGTGACTGTTTTGGGAGAAACATAACCATGAACAGATTAAATCGTTTCCAAAATGTTCATAGGACTTCCACTGATTTTTTTTCCCCTTTTACTTTCAGAAAAAAATCTTTATCCTTAAATTTTCCATTTTTATACTCAAACAAAACAAACTTACTAAATATACTATTCTGGCATGAGGCACAATGTCCTCTGAACAGTTTCAAAAAGAAGATAAGAAGAGGAATTAACACTCCAGCTAACAGAAATACTGTTGTTAAAAAAAAAAAAAAAACAGGAAAAAGCAGGAGCTTTTGTGATCACAATGATGTACCTTCCATAATAGGGAATTTCTCAGAGGCAGTAGAGGCAAACTGCTACAGAGAACATATCTGCACTTCTCATAAAATTTGACCTTCCATTCTCTAACAATAGATTTATAAAAGTTGGAATATTCTTCCAACCTGAATATTGTGCAGGAACAGACAAATTTTATGACACTGATAAGTAATGGAAACATTAAATTTTATCTGTGCATTCTTCTGAGTTATGATTAAAAGAAAATAATGATTCCTATGCAATGATATGTATTATTGTCACATTATGTTTTTAACAAACACATTTATGAAATACATTGGAATAAATGATGATAATGTGCTTTCAAAATGTAGTGATTACTTAATAACGTCTCTTGGTAAAGCAAAATAGGCTCAAGTAAGAACAAACTGTTTGCTCTTATTTGCTTCTACATATTTTCATTATACAGTTATTTTATCTTAACTGAAACGTGGTTTATCTTCACTCATTTACTCTGTAGTCTTTTATTCTACACTTTCTCTACAGAATAAGAGGATGATGAAAATTATTTATGAGAATTTTTATGTATCTTTCTCTTTAATTCCTTACAGATTTTCAATACCAACTTTCTATAAGAAGTGGTATTTGTATAGGCTTCCTGCTTATCATCATTAATCCAGTGGCTTGGATTCTCCATAAAGACAACTGATTTTTGCATGTAGCATGATATATCACTTTCAAGTCAATGGGTTAGCCACACACGAATTTATGAGATAAATATGATTTCCCTCACATGTAATGAGTTATGAACTGAAAGCATGTAAAGAAGTATGTGTATATATATATATATATATATATACACACACACACACAAGAATTATATCACTGCCAACACAACAAAAACAGTTTTATTTTTGATCTTATACTGCTACATGTTTCGGTCACATAAGACCATCATCAGGCAGTTGTACGCAGGAATACACAGTCATTGAAAAATGCAGATATGGATCCTTATCAGTGCAATGAGTTGTGTACTGACATAAAACTCTTGCCTCAAGTTTATGTTATAATAAAGTAGCAAATATATAAAATAAGATGAAAGACAAATATAAGGGCACATCATAAATCAAATTATAATATGTTGAAATGCTATAAAGATATCAAAGGTATATTAAAAATGTTAAAAAATGTGAAAGGTTTCCAATGATAGGTTGAGAATTGTATGCCAACTTAAATACTTTTGGTTTCACTGCTACACTGTAGAAATTGGGCATGTATGTTGTTTGTAAGGTCTTACTGAAGAAACCTTTCTACGTAGTAAGCCCAGTTGTGACGCCCAACAACTAGTTACGATAATGTACGGGTTGTAGTGTGTGGATATTAGCATGCTTTTCACACGGAATGTATATTTATATGATCATACAATATGGTGTATACATTCTGTGTGTTCTACATTGTGTGGTGGTTCGATGTAGATTGTATGTAGATGTAGATCTACATCGAACCACCAGTGTAGAACACACAGAATGTATACGCCATATTGTATGATCATATAAAGATACATATCATGTGAAAAGCATGCTAATATCCATACATTACAACCCGTACATTATCGTAACTAGTTGTTGGGCTTCACAACTGGGCTTACTACGTAGAAAGGTTTCTTCAGTAAGACCTTACAAACAACATACATGCCCAATTTCTACAGTGTAGCAGTGAAACCTAAAATATTTAAGTTGGCATACAATTCTCAACCTATCATTGGAAACTTTCACATTTTTTATATACTTTTTAATATACCTTTAATATCGTCATAGCATTTCAACATATTATAATTTGATATATGATGTGCCCTTATATTTGTCTTTCATCTTATTTTATGTATTTGCTACTTTATTATAACATAAACTTGAGGCAAGAGTTTTATGTCAGTACACAACTCATTGCACTGATAACGATCCATATCTGCATTTTTCAATGACTAACGTATTCCTGTGTACAACTGCCTGATGATGGTCTTATGTGACCAAAACATGTAGCAGTATGAGATTGAAAATAAAACTGTATTTGTTATGTTGATGGTGACATAATTCTTATATATATATATATATCAGTAGCACACAACAGGATGCAACTAATGAAGATAATGTAAAGATGTGTATTATATGCATACACAGAATTTCTGTATGCTTTATGTCCTGCTAAATATGAATCAGTACAACTTTAAAATTAGTATTAATTTCATTAACATGTGTACTAAGGATATTTACCTTGAAAATTTAAATTATCACATACATCCTGTCTCCAGAAACAGGCATAGCAAGAATTCACTGCATATGGTTCTATGAACTTCATTTAACATAAGAAACAGGAGCACAAAATATACAACAATTTTGTAAAGGAACCTCATTTTTGCCTATAAAGTCATTTTATTTTGAGGTCATAATGTGAAACTTCTTACCTTTCCAACTTTCCATTTACTGTTTAGATTGAAAATAAGATGGTGAATAATGTTGGAAATGCTATCCTTGTATAAAACATGCACCTGAAACCACAAATTTTTTTGATCTGCCAATATTTCAAGCTGAGCTGGAAGTATTTTGAAATAAACAGTATTAATGCTAGCCACCATGAAAACAGAAGTAAATCATATTATGTGAAACAAATAAATGTTAGTAGGTAAGGAAAAGAACCAAGATATTCAATTATGACAACAAAAGAAGAGGACAAGCCACGCAAGAGATTTGTTAAGTTTCAGAAGTGTCTAAAATATGTGATGTAAGTTAAATTATTTTAGTTTCATCAATTATATTGTACATATACATGGTAAGAAGTAAATGGATTTACTTGCATAATTTTATACACTTTGTTGTCCCAAAAAAATGTCTGAAAACTGTTGTGCAGAAAATACAGGTACTGTGATTTTCAGAGTATAATTTTACACATTAGAAGCAATTACAGTTGAATACAGTATGATGACATAGCAAGAATATTTTTCACCAGCAGACTCCATCGTGCAGTTCTTTGATGAATTTTCACAGATAATGCAATCAAAGTTGAAAGTATTTTATCAACATAGTATGCTTATTCATGTTTACATTCTCCATGTGATTCCTTGACGAACACTTTGTCAAAAATGCCCCTTCATATAATTTTGACTGATGCATAATTTTTGTGGAAAATGCCATTAAAGTTCCAAGCAGTATAGCAACACAGTATGGAAATTCATATACAGAGTGTCCCAGGAGGAATGGACCAAACTTCGGGGGGGTGTTCATTATGTTAAAGTATGCCGATATAACCCAAAACACCTATGTCCAAAGTTGAACGGTTACGGAGATAATGGCCCGAGAAAAGTGTGGTCTTCTTGCAGGTCCACGCGCTATACCTGTCAGCTGTGACTGTTATCTGTTTGTCCTTGAGTGTCTGAGTCACACTAGCTGTAAGCTTATGCGATACGTACAGAGCCTACAGATTACGTTGCGGCGGGGTCGTGAATGGGTGGTAAATTAGTTGTGTGATGAGTTGCTGAAATGCCTCTTGTGTTTTCACACGTGGAATATTGTGATATGCATTTTGTGTGTGGATTTTGCGGTCGCAATGCACGTGCTGCTGTTGAAGAATACCAAAGGCGTTTTCCCGATCGAAGGATTCCATCTCGAAGTGTATTTACGCGAATTCACCAGACATTGCGTGATACTGGTTCTCTTGCAAGTGTTTCTGTGCACTCTGAAAGGCAGGATGTACGAATGATAGACACACGAGAGCACATTCTTGATATTGTTCAGTGAAGTCCGCGTCTTATCACTCGTAGAATCGCCTCTCGCATCGGCGTATCACGTATTCAGGTGTGGCAAACTTTACATCATGAAGAGTTATTCTTACCATGATCAAATGGTACAACATCTGGAACCAGGCGACCATGCACAGCGTATGGATTTGTGCCACTGGATAAAAAGTTCATCCCGAACTGTTAAGCGTCATTTTATTCAGTGATGAGGCGTCTTTTACCCTGGATGGTGTAAATAATTTACGAAATGTGCATACGTGGTTCCATAATAATCCACATGAGATAATGGAAACGAAATTCCAAAAGAGATTTTCCGTGAATGTACGTTTACAGTTATGTGGTCGGCTTATAGCGCGGCCATATTACGTCATCGCTCGCCAGTCATGTGTCATGTATAGTGCTTGGAAACCCTAAGGACAATTATGACATGGCGAGCGAGTATTTCGTACTTCAATTTTATGGCTTCACGTCATTCACAAGTTAGTTTGATGTTACGTACATTATTAACATTACAGAATCCACATATTCCTGCCAGTTTTAATATGTATTTTGTAATCAACAAGTGTGCAACACCGGTCAAAGTTTGACACTTCTCTGGCCATTATCTCCGTAACCATTCAACTTTGGACATAGGTGTTTTGGGTTATATCGGCATACTTTAACATAAGGAACACCCTCCCGAAGTTTGGTCCATTCCTCCTGGGACACCCTGTATATGGATTCTACAGAAACTGCGACCATGCTGTGGCAACACCATACAAATATCTGGGCCCAAAGGATCTCACAATGTTATCTCTTGCCAGACACTGACCTGAAAATGGAGCTTGAAAGAATTTCAACTGATTCATAATATTCACGGGTAATGAAATTAAATTTGAACACAATGTTCATACAAAATCCTTCATACAATTCACTGATGAACACTTGAGACAAAAATCCCCCTCATTAAAGTTACATCAATGTATGATATTTACAGAATATATGAGTAAATGTCCCCATACCGTGTTGCTATAATCTACTTCATTTGAGTCAAAATTTCTATTAAAAATGAGAATTATTCAAAATTTTATCAGGGACAAAAACATGGTATACATTTTTTCTTAAAAATTTGTTTGAAAATATGTGTGTGAAAAATATAAAGAGGTATAAATTATGCAATTAAATCCAGTAATTAAACTAAGTACCTTATTTTAATATTTTATCCTTGGTAAGAATTATAAATTAACTTCACTTCTAGGAAAAACCACAAGCTGTATGCTTGGTGATATACAGTCTGATTGAAAATATTTGCACATTTAAAGTCAAGTTATCTTCCAAAAATTTGTTCTGACAACAGTTGAATTCCATTTACCCAAAGAACTTTCAAGATAATCGCATATAAAACGGAGCAGTCACCATGAAAAATTTTCATATAAAATTAGTACTGTAATTGAATTCTGTTACATCAAAAAATCATGTACATAATCACTGTAAGATAAAAGGTAAAGCTATCCTTGTAAGAGGTTGTATAGATCCATAAGGTTCTAAGGTGTTTAGGCTCCCATATTTTCTAGCCAACTAGCGCACAGATGGCAGTGAGGCTGCCAGTCTTATGTGCCAGCTGTCCTGTACCCCAAGAAGATTCCTAATACTCATTTCTGTTAGAGGCTGAGTTAACCCCAGGGTCATAGGGCAGATGGAATGATTAGATCAAATGAAAAATTCAATGACCTCATCAGGAAATGAATCTGCAACCATCTCGCTTGTAGCATAGTGCCTCAACCAACTATGCTACTGCATGCCCCCACATCATAACTGTAATTATTGAGATGATGCTGACATTCATGACTAAAAGTAAGAACCAATAACATCTGTCTCCTGAAGTATGTTAGTCACAATAAATCTTTTGAGATAAATTATGAATCAAGTCTTGAATCAAATATGAAGTTCTCATGATGGTCATTATGAGTACTACTGTCTCCTGGGATATGACACCATGTAGTTTGGTAATTTACCAACATTTCAGAGAAACATGCCTCCCTTTTCATGCTACATGAGAAAGCCAAGCAACAACTAGCTGTATGTTTGCTGCTAGCTCAACTTATTATTTGACACTGAAGATGGAGGCAGTATCTTACTCCAAAATGCCAGCAAATTTCTAACAGATTACATGGCATCACATACCAGAAGACAGCAGTCTTCATACAAAGTCCTTCTGTCACAGCACTGGTTCAAACATTTTCAATATCGGGGGATTTTATGGCAAGGAAATAAATATTCTAAATTAAATCAGAGTTTACCAGAGAAGCACAAATTCAGAACTGTAACAGAAATCTTCTCTTGAAGTGTCCTTGAACTGTACTCTCTTTTTCAAATCATTAAATATACACACACACTGTTCAACAACTACTGCAATTTTGTTTTCCAATACGAGGGGGGACCCAAAAATAACCGGAAACGACCTGTTGCGCGCGCATGCTTTGTAGTTACGAGTTGTGCTGCTATGTGGTGTTAGCTGGGGGTCTCCCGCGACTGTTAGTGAGCTGGCGTCAGTCTGAGTTAAGTGGTTTGTCTGTGGTGCTCTGTTGTGTGCGTTCCTGTTTCAACCCTTTGGCGATTAGTGAGATGGCCGACCAGAAGGAACAAAGAGTGTGCGTGAAATTTTGCTTTCTGTTAGGGAAAACTGCACTTCACTCTTCAAGTCGCGGCAAACATTCACGCGGTTTTCTCTTTGGTCATCTCCGAGCAAGCGAGGAACAAATTTTGCAGACACCCGTCTCATGTGCAAACCTTCGGTTAAAATTCGCTGGACCGTGCTCCATGAGATGTTCGTTTCCTCAGAAAGTTGGTCAATGGTCTTTCGACGATCTTCATCAATTGCACGTTTGATTTTGGCAATGTTTTCGTCATTTCTTCCTGTTGAAGGACGCCCGGGGCGTGGCATGTCTTCTGTTGACATGTTGCCAGATTTGAAACGGGAAAACCACTCGTAGACCTGTGATTTCCCCAAAGCATCATCATTAAAGGCTTGCCGAAGCATCCCAACAGTCTCGGCTGCAGTTTTCCCTAACAGAAAGCAAAATTTCACGCACACTCTTTGTTCCTTCTGGTCGGCCATCTCACTAATCACCAAAGGGTTGAAACAGGAACGCACACAACAGAGCACCACAGACAAACCACTTAACTCAGACTGACGCCAGCTCACTAACAGTCGCAGGAGACCCCCAGCTAACACCACCTAGCAGCACAACTCGTAACTACAAAGCATGCGCGCACAACAGGTCGTTTCCGGTTATTTTTGGGTCCCCCCTTCATACATACACTATAATTCCAATTTCTTTTGGTTTCAGATTATGAATACTGTCTCAGAAAGAAATTGATTGGGATGTAGCTACTTCATGTGGGCAGTGACATTTCCAATAACGAATAACAGGTCTCAAATTGTAACAATTTCTGTAGTCATATCCTAGTGTGGTGTGTGTTAAATATTTACATGTGGTATATTTTTAGGCCCAATTTTTTATATATAGTTTCTTTGTATACATAAATTCATGAATTTAATTTCTTACTTTATTGCTCCTCATTCCTTAGGTGAAAAACAAGTGTAACAAAAAAACACTAATGTATGAAAGCACCTAAAGGCCACATAATTTGTACATAAACATTAGCTTTAACAATAATGATAAGCTTCATAACTTTCATTACTATTACTTGAAAATACAGTATGCACAATCATAATGATAAATACAAAATTATTACAAATTTCATTTTAATATACAGAAATCAAATTCTTGTTTATAATACTGTCATTATGTCAAATTAAAAAAATTATTATCTTCTAATTTTTATGTGTACAAATTAAATCTTTATTTACAGCCATGTTCCTAGTAAATGAAAGTGACCTGACTTCAGAGAAGCCTAAGCAGATCTCTGAACTATGTGACATTACAAAAAACTATGAGGATGGGAAAGCCCTCAATTTTCTCTAATGCCAGAGTGTGTCATTACTAAAAAAGCTCACTCATTTACATACTCTTCACACACAACTCTTATCTTCAGATACTGAATATGTGAATCCTACCTTTCTGACACCATCAAATCTGACACCTAAAAATATTACCAATGTACTCACAGTATATATACTCTATAATTCTGTTTGTTGTAAATAATAGAGACCTATACAGTTCAAACTATGAGACCCACAATCTCAATACTAGACATACCACAAATTTGCATCTTCCCACATCACGCCTAACAATCTTTCAGAAAGGACCATATTATTTTGGTATCAAGGCTTATAACCACCTGCCATCCAGAATCAAGAGTATGAGTAATGATGTGAAACTATTTAAATTGAGGCTAAAAAGATTTTTTCTTTCAAATTCTTTTTATTCCTTAGAGGAATATTTTAACCATGTATGTAATTAAAATTGGTAATCGTACCCCTGATATGTTATAATTTTATATCATTACCTAAGTATTTTGTATCAATTATTGTTTTATAATTTTGATCATTTTATGCACTGTACTTTAATATAAATCTTTTAACTGTCTTAATGACAAAAGTATGTATGTAGTTTTTGTATTTTGTGTATTTTAATCTATTAGCTTGGGACAAAATCCATATCCACTGGTCAGCTGTACCATAAGGATCAACGGAATGTATAAATGTAAATAAATAAATAAAAAATCAAGAAGAGGAGCAGAGGATTTACATCTTTTTATCACCGAGTTTAAGGCAAAAGAAAGAAGAAAAATGAATGTATTAGATCACATCTTAAGATCAACCCCAAAATGATCTACTGGTAAGCTGATATGGCAAAGGCTCCCCCACAAAAATAATCAGAAAGCGCATATGCATCAGGTGTGGAACCACCCCAAATCACACTTACATATACTAAAAATGTTTATGTGCATGCTTGCAACAGTTACTCCAGTTATTACTCCAAAGGATAAAGGTTAAAACTTCATGCCTAACCATACTTCACCACTCAACGGAGATATAAAGGGTTTTTTATGCAAAGTTCCATACATGCCAAATCTCATAATTAGACTGAAGTGAGCTCAAGCTGCTTTATTTTGTGGGTACAAAAAGCTCATAGTACCCATGGAAGAGTAGGATGAATGGTTCCAGAAAGTGGTTTCGATATGGGAGTGAAAAAATAACTCACTGACATGCAGAGAATCAAACTTCAGCTATCTGTCCACCAAACAATTGGTCAGTCACTTTACTAAATATGCTAATATGACTCAAATTAACTATTCTACAAACTGTAATTGTTATGAGTGAAGCATCAGCATGAAGACCTCTGTATTTCAGGACCCCAATTTCTTTTTGGATACCAGTAATAATTTTGATCCACTATGCTCCATTCATTCACCCACGTTCTTCATAATATAATGCTCATACTAGAAAGAACTAAAGAGACTTAAAAAACCTTCACTGTCTATTACAGGAAAACAATACAGTCAATAATTGTTGAAAATGTTACATAAAACCATGCAAAAAATGAGGTGCTGTATACTGCTGTTAAACAATACTCATTATACAGGAAGAAACTGATTTGGCTTTTTCCATGTATCACAACTGATGAAAAATTAGTAATACTTACTACATAGTATTTGAGGAAGACAAGGAGCAGTGCTATTGGTATCATGTATGGCTCAAAGTAGTAGCACAGCACTATGAACATCACAAATGCTACGATACTGCGAGGTGTGGACTCCCATTCAAAGCAACTCCTGTAAATAAAACACATGTACCAATATGAATGCTCCCATACTTCAAAATATTCTGAACATTGAAACACTTTCTGACAATTTGTACATAAAGTGGAACTCCCATTTATTGATCCTTAATGTAAGATCTTCTCTTAACACTCATTCTCCATGAACCCAAGTCAACAATCTTGGTCCTAAATTAACTCCATTTAATATTTTCTCCACTTCAGCGTTCAAATCCACTGTTTTCAAAGAAACATTAAATGGTGGTTTCACTGTACAATGAAGTATTCTCAGGAGACATCAATATGGAATAAAATTCTCAACAAGGCCAAGTAACTTCACCCACATCACATCCGGGGTAGGTTAACAATAAGCTGGATAACTGGCTCTACTGACTGCTCGTCAGCTTCTGGCAAATGGAGATCTGGTTCAATTAGACCAATCGAAACATGTTATCAATCAGTCTGTGTCACTGTCACACCAGTTCCTCAAAATGAAGAAATGTTGGATTTTATTTTGTACTGACATGGTAAATTGCCAGAAAAGGTTTCAGTCCATTTATTTCAAACATGAGAATTATATTATATAACTTGTTAACCATACAATTTTTAAACACATGAAGTACCGTTTCCTTTTTATTTTCTAGAAACTACATTTACTGCAGTGAAACATACAAGCAAAGTTACTAAAATAATTTCATTTCAAGCACTCATTATAAATATACGTACTTTAACAATGGACATAATCATAACACTGCAATTTTACAGTGATAAGATCACAAATACACACTTCAAAATAACAATAAGGCTTCTCCCTCTTCCTCATTTAACATTTCCAGTTTTATGTGGACCATTTCAATCAAATCAATTTTTATCCACAATGAAATATTATCAATATTGATCATGTATAAGGACATAAAGACTATTACTAATACTTCATGTTGAATTAAAATTAATTGTTAAGTTATAACATTTTGTTAAACAGAAAACATCCTCTACACACAATAAATGTATGTGGATTGCCAAAGGAATGAAAAATTCAATCTGACTACCACTTCTTATATTTTTGCGACACTTGCTGTCTTAATTCCGAGGTATCTTCTGAAAATTTGAAATTAGTGGGATACGTACTGTTTAAAATATGACATAAAACACAGCATTTACTTACTGAATAAACTTTCCAAGATCAATAAAAAACATAATAATAGCTTTTAGCCTCAGTACATTCCTTACAAACACTTGGCGTTTAAACTTCACTTCAGTTTGCATATATTTCTCCTCTTTTGGATTCAATGTCCTTATGGAGGCACGAATCTGAAAAATAAGGAAACATGGTAAGTCAGCAGTTGAAACTGAAAGTGAACAATAAATGTAAAAATTTTCAGCCTTCATCATTTCACAAACCCCTGACTGAGAACTCTCTTCTAAAATAATATTGATGGTGGTGATGACTTTGC
The DNA here is from genome assembly GCF_002891405.2 of Cryptotermes secundus. NCBI lineage: Eukaryota > Metazoa > Arthropoda > Insecta > Blattodea > Kalotermitidae > Cryptotermes > Cryptotermes secundus. The sequence goes on along the minus strand of NW_019731236.1, from coordinate 339,550 downwards.
TTCTGCTGGTTACTGTTGATATTCTTATCAACTGCATTGTTCTTACTGTTGAGTGAATCAATTTCAATGCAGGCAGTCACATAAAAGCATTTGTACATCACACAAATACAGATTTTCAAAATTGTAGTTATGCTGTTATATGATATAACTAACAAGACCCATATTTTTTCTTTTCTGTAAGAAAATCAAACTGTTTTACTGTGAAATGGAAACCTGAAAAATACAAAGAAAATGAAATCTTATTGAAACCTTGTAAAATCATAGAAATATAGTATCTCAATAAGTTACGCCAATGCTTTTCATGTTCATTATATGTATACACAGCGGCCGTCTTGTAGTGCACTCAATTTCACCTGTCACTTCACAACATGTTTTGGCAACATAGTGCCATCATCAGGTGTCCCAATTACATCAATCTATTGCATTGCTTGCCCTCATATGTTTTCACAACACCATTTAAAAAGTATTTAAAAAGTCCATATTTGTCAACTATGATAAATTTACACTCGCTAAAACTTGTTAAGATAATTCACCTTATTTGTCTTAATTAAAACTTGCATGTGTACGTTCACTACAGGGTCGTTTTTCTTATTTTCTGTGTAAACCGCGTCTTGTGATGTGTGTTCCCTTCTTAGCTGCGAGTGTTGTAATGTTGGATGTGTGCGTGTCTTCGTATTGATTGAGTTATTTTCATGTTATTTGTAGAAATTCTTTCCCACACATTCTGACACTTGCATGGCAATGTGTCATAGTAACATACAGAAACAACTGAATTTATTGTTAAAATAATTTGATACTGAGAATGCCAATTTGAATAAATCTAAAAACAGCTGGACACTTAGTGCTTCTACTAACTCTCCACTGGACAGTTTCCATATCTGCTTTCTTACTACTGTAGGAATTCTTATAGTTTATGCCATTTCTGTGTAATTTCATCAGCATTCTGAGAGCATGTAATTGTTGAAATCTTGCTTGCCTGTTGCAAAGAACAAGTTACATAAAAAATGTATTGGTCAAAGCCCCTTCTTTCCAAAACCTTTACAATTCATTATTCACTAATCCTACTATTAAACAATATATAATCTCTTTTATCAACAGTGCAGTCAATAGTTCACAGCAATATGCATTTCACGTAAGTACAATATACTGTTTTCACACTATTTCATGTCCTAAAATTAACATACAGGCAAACACCAAGTATTACTATGTAGCAAAAACGGATGAAAATAAAATACAAATACAAAATATGAACATAATGTGTTCTTTGAAATGTGTACATAAGTTGAATGTTCATATGATGAATTTATTTTTTTCCATAAGATACATCGTTTAATTTGTTAATGTTAATTTGTTAAAATGTTCATAATCACAGGGTTCTGTGTTCACTGAATGAACTGGAAGTGCCAACTGATTAGTCTGTACAATGTTTGTAAATGCAAATTGTTTGTTTCTTGAAAGCTTTTAAGCAAAGGTTTGCCTGCATAGGATCTGGATTATCTGGCAAACGAAGTACACGAGAATCACGAATACTCAAAACACTGGATACATCGCAGTTTTTAACTCACATGTGCTGAATCACACATTACTGATGCTGGTGTCATGATCATAAATTTAGTGACAGTATACTATGATGGGAGAAGAGAAGAACATTTTGTCTTTAATTCCCTCTCTAATTTGCTGCATATGATGGATGGAAATGAACAATAAAAACATGACAACTGGAACACACAAGAAAGTGAGACAGAGAGGTATAAAAGCTTGGTACTTCTGTATAAGAGAATACAGGGTTTCACAAACACTCAAAACAAACTCCGTGGCCTGCAGTCTGCAAGTGAACTATACGGACCGAGAGACCGCCGCTTGTTGATGGAATGGATAATCTAGTAGCCAAATATTTCAGTAATAATCAGAAGTTTTAACTACCACACAAATTTTTATTTTGTAAACACCTGTTTCTCTTAACTGCATGAGTGGGGTGAGGCTGTGTCCACTTGGTACAGAGGACACAGCTGTCTCCACTGTACCAAAAATGAAGAGTATGCAAAAGTCAGTGGAATGAGAATTGGCAGGGGAACTGATGACCTCAGAGAAAACCTGCACCAGTGCCACTTTGTCCACAAATCCCACAAGACCAGACTAGGGATAAAATTCAGGTTGCTGGAGTGGGAAACCACTGATCTGCCACCTATGCTATGGAATGGCCATCTGTTTGTGTTAGTTCACTGCATGTTTCAGACCACATTTGGTCATCATTAGGTAAGATATACACAATGGGGAGGGTCCACATATGGATAATTGGAAGTATGCTGGAGTGTTAATGTTGGCTGTATAAAGCAACACTAACAAAATGGAACTGCACAACTCATTAAGAATACCACAGGCATGAAGTAAATACTTACAGGATTCCAAAGCACAGTCATTTCCAGCAGTATCTGTGGACAATTGCCTTTTGCCCTGCCATGCAGCTTCTTATCTTTGAGGGAGTACCACTTCTTTTCACCATTACGAATCCTCAACAACGGAATAGCCACTTTTCCTAGGAACTCCACTTTGTGATCTCTATCTTCATCATACACTGTCACCTCAAGAACTGAGTTGATATCCTTCACATTGCTGCCAAACATAAATTACATAATAATTTATAATATTACCCAATTTTCTGTATGTATCTTAATTTATTTAAACATTCAACTGAAAATAAGGTGATGCAGAAATGTTTGCTGAAGCCCACTCATTGATCTTTGAATTTTCATGAAAGTAGCACTAAGCAATGATACAGTTACTCAGATGAATGAGACTGAAGAGAGTCTATTTTTTTCCAGTTAAAATGTATATAGTTATACATTCTTCATCCATCCAAACTGGATCTAGGGAACATTCAAACATACATACATATGAAAGTAAAAGGTAAAGTTGTCCCTGTGCTTAACTAATTAAGCACTATGCCATGAAGATGTATGGGAGAGTGGATGTACTGATCCATGTTAACTTGACCTCAGCACTAGCCGGAGGTGAGTGGTCAGCTTCATGCCCCTGCTGCTTTACCACCAGGGAAAAATCCCCCAGTACCCATTCAACAGGAGGTTGGGTGGGCCCCAGAGCCGGTCTGGATGACATGGAGAAGAGAAAATTCTTGACCCTACAGGAACTTGAATTCCAACGATTCAGTCGTCCAGTCCGTAGCCAGTCCTTATACTGACTATGCTATCCTGGCTCCAGATACATATGAACAATATGAAAAAATATTTTACAGTAATGTAAGAATTAATTATTAGCCTCATTTGACTGATGAAAAATTAACACTTTATAAGGTAAGGTTATGGAAAAGAAAAATACATCTACATACTTACTGTCCCCTGGTTATATATATATTCCATAGTCTTGTTTGTACTCAAAAATCCTGATATGTATCAGGTGAATAATGGCATACACAAATTAAGTACTAGGTGGCATAATAAACTACATGTTTCCTTTGTGAGATTATCTTCCATTCAAAAGAGTGTGCATTTTTCATCCATTAGAATATTTAATAACTTGCCATATAATATATATTCTTTGAAAGACAATATTAATACTTTTAAACAAAGGCTAAAAGATTATCTTATTTTAAATGCATTTTATTCGGTAGATGAATACATGGCATAGAGGCAAGCATAATACATTATTGTTGTCTTTCCAAGATTATGTATTATCTAGATTTGTTATATGACTGCTTTTTATTTTATTATTGTATTTTTCATTTTATAATTCTTGAATATTTTAATTATTGAGACTAGATTGCATTCTGCAATGTCATTTTGCTGACAAATTCAATATCCGGTCTGGTTTCCGGACAATGGATCTGTGAAATTATGTATCTATGTATGTATGTATGTATGTATGTATGTATGTATGTATGTATCTATGTATGTATGTATGTATGTATGTATGTATGTATGTATATTCCAAGAAACTAGGAAAATCGTTCTTAAATTAATGCACCTAAAATTAAGAAAATAATAAACTGTTTAGAACTGTAAATGTCTAAAATAGTGTGGTTTGTTTTGTGGTCTAGGGTTTCATTTACATTAATTGCACTTTTTCTTTGCAGGTTATTTTATTAAATTGTCAGTGTCTGAACTTTACAGTGTCAAACAGTGGAATGACTTGTAAATTGGAAAATATTTAGAAAGAACCAGTCATGGCCTAATCAAGATACTTTCCTGGAATTTGCATGGAGGGACCGATGAAAACCCTCAGATGGGATATGCAGATTCCTGGCCGAGATCTGAACTGAGCACCTCACAAACATGAGTTCACAGTGTTACTACTATGCCAACCCACATCCTCAAAATGTACTAACTTCATAATACATGCTAATATCATCAAGGAAAACTTAAGTAACAAATTTATTAACCAGTATTACAATAATGACCTTGAAATAATCCAAACAAAATAATATTCCATCAAGTAATGATGATACTGTATGTTATGAGAAGAGAGAGCAGTTGGAGGAGAGCCTTTGCCACACTTTCCAACACAGAATCATTGTTAAGTAAATGCATTTGAGCTGCTGAAGCCTTACCCAAAATATCATAAGTGGCCTTTTGTCTTAGGGGAACCCAGTAATAATGCTCATTTTAGAGGTCTTTAAAAATGTTTCATTCACTGTCTGTAAGGATGTACATTTATAAGAAAATTTAATAATTAATTAATGTTCTAATGAAAGTTAAACTGCATATTTCATTCAAAGTTGTGTATATAATTAGGCTATACTAATATTGTTTTATTCCAGCACTACAGCATATGTACTGGGCTGTAACACTCAAAATATTGCACAACACTGCAAGAGATAAAACATGATTTTAAAATTTATGCAGTTAATGCAGCTTACATGTAATACTTAACACTAAAGAACAAACACATACACACCGGCTTTAGAGATATCAAGCAACATGATAAAACATTGACACTGGTGCAGACATGGCACAAAATTAACCAAGTGTAGTAACAAACGTACAATGTGAATATCTTCTGCCATGATGGTGTTAGGGTCTTGTATTCTGTTTGGGTCTGAAGGCGAGCATTCACCAGTTCCAATACACAGAAGGGATCCGACTTGCCCCCCAGATCAGCTGCTGCTAGTCCTTGTGCTCGGAACACCTTCACAGTCAGGTGACCAACATCCCGAAGGTTATGGAGAGTATGAAGGAAGGCCTACACAAGGTAAGTGTGTACGTATTACTGCTACTGTGGCTACATAAACACACAGCAAGGAGATGGGATACTAACATAATGGAATCTCCTTAAGTGACTCTTCTGGAGTGCTTATGTCCCTGTTGAAGGTGCACACATGTAACATCAACCTACTACAAAGGGTGACCTATCCTGGAATAATAAACAGGGATAGGTTCAACAGAAAGCCATTTACATAGGCAGGGAAGTTCACTCTTATAATAAACTAATGTAGTGTTTAAACGTTCTACATATGTGCTACATAATCGCACAAGTTGAGCCATGTACATAACAGTAAGTATCTGTGAGTGCATTGTTGTAATATGCCAAAAACTAAAAAGCTTGAATAAAAGTACAATGTAACAGCGATGTAACAAATTAGTGCAGACAATTTATTTTGGCCTTTTATTAATCTCAATTGTATGAGGTGTACAGTATATGATGAAAGTTATGAAAAGTTTTAATTATATTCCTAGATTTTTCTGATGATTTTGTACATAAAAAGTACAAAATTCACAATTTATATCAAGCAGGTGTTGATTCTTTGATCAATTAACAAATCAACAATACCAGTTCACCTGCAGGGATTATAAAGTGACAAAATAAGATAAACATGAATTATGAATTGGTAAGGACTGAGAGAAATTGAGAAAACTCACAAAAAAATCTGTCATGATAGCCACTACCTCAGTCAAGATTTGAACTTGGTACCTCCAGAATACAAGTATACAGAATTACAGCATTGTATCAAGCAATTATTGGTAACACATATATACAAAAGATATTTTTTAATTATCTGTAATATACCCAATCTAATAAAACAGTGGTTAAAATAAATAGGGAATTGAATGATATATTAAAACACTTCCAGGACAGAAGCAACCCACAATGTGGCATGTAGCCTGGCCCCTGTTCATACACACTGATGTATCACAGACTCAAAGACAACTGTGATCTGTTGGAAGACAACCTGCACAGTGAACGGGTTTGCGACACTGCAGAACAAGACAAACATGAACCATGTATGCAAGGCTACATTGTGCACTTGTGACTGTCATCAAGTGGTTGAGGTGAGCGCAGAGAAATTTTAAATTTCATTTAGTGCTTGCCACACCAACCTCAGTAAGAATCCGGATGACACATTTCATCTGCCAACTAATGACATTACAAACTCTGATGCAAGAAAAATGCCCTGGTCACACAAGGATAAGTGGGGAGCTCGTCAAAGCAGCAAGTAATGATCTGGATATCTCTGAAGGATTGTCACAGATGGTTAAATGTGATGTTTTCTGTCAAATTCACAAAGAAAATGACAATTCTAAATGTGGGAGTTGCCAATGCCACCAAGAGCCATGAAATCCCTCAAGATCTCTCAAAACAGAAAGTTATACTGAACTATTTTTTCAATTGGCAAGGCATTATGCACCATGAGTTCATTCTTTGTGGTACTACAGTCAAGGACAGGTATCAACATATACTTACCAATCTATATTGGTGGCAATGCACCTCTGAAGTGATCAGAAATGTGGGTGGCCAGAGGACAAGATTTCCTTGCATGCCAATGCCCTGACACATTTGTCACAGCAACTACCAAGAATATCAGTGTGGTGTTTCCCTACCCACCATATTCCCACAAATCTTGCAATGTAACTGTAGCCTCTTGTCATACATTAAAAACTGGCCAAAGGTATTAACTTCAAGGATCCAGCAGATATTCTAGTGTGCTCTTAAGGCTGTTGTAGCATATCACGTATGGTGGCCTCCAGAAATATTTGAACAGAGTATGAATGCTGGCAAAATGTATAGTAAATGAGGGACAGCATTACGAGTGCAACAGATTCTACAAACCTCTTACTATCACTGCAATAAAATATAATTCCTGCTCCAGAACTTTGCATGTGTCCAACACACGAACATTGGTGGAGGTACTGTTCATTAGAGATTATTTCATTAACTTCTTGCCCTCTCATAAGGTATTTTATTCTACAGCAACACTGACTTAAAATAATTTTACTATTAATATTAGATAACTTACTATTAACATTTATTTCGTAAAAAATTTGTTTAACTGTTTCATATTGCCAAATTCTTATTAATACCAACTTACATAACGTTTCTCTAATATTTCACGTTCACGAACATTCTCCTCATAAGTTGTCAAGTCAGAAATTGTCTCTGACGCTGTGGTGCCGCTGATAGTAAGCAACAGAAAGATGGAGCCTGCTCCTTCTTCCAGGTCTTGCCATATTCTATGAGTCTTCTCTCGTTCCAGATGAGATAAATCAATAATGCATCTGTAAATCAATTATGATGCTAAATCATATTCAAAAGATTTTACTGTGCTATGGATTATCTGTTTCTCACTTGTATGATTCTAGCTTATAAACTCTCCAGACAACATGAAATCTTCTGACTATAGATGACTTTCTGCTTCCTAGAAGCACTGGTCAAGGATATACATTTGAACTTTCTTAGCTAGATACAGTGTCATCTATTTCATTTTCTAACATACTTTGATTCTATATGACATCCACCCATTCTGGTAATGTGAGCTACTTCAACAACTGTGAAATTTCACTGAATGTAATTGAAAGCATTTTATTTAGACAAAGCATAAAAGTGCACATGAAAATATTTTGACAACAACTGTACTATGGCCATACAAAGTTTTTTGGTAATTTTCAGACACATGAAATCGAACCTTATACCAATGAGTTAAACAAAGATGAATGACTATGCACATCAGGAAACATTTAATTTTTCAGCTGCTTATTAGGAGTTTCTTAATTGATTTATTCAACATATTAAAAAAGTCTGATGTACCTTACCTCTTTATGTCCACATTACACTGCTGTATCATTTTCCACACATTATGGTGCATAAATTTTATAGACATTCCGAGTTCCTGAGTCCCTGCTATTTGCTATAGTATGCAGTGAAGACTCAAACCACTGGTTTAAAATGTAACTACCTCTCCATTAAGTGTTGGAGGAAAGTTCTGAGAAATTCTTTCCACCCTGACTGACAATCAATTGGGTTATAACTGAAAGACATGCCATTCTAATATGCAAACATCTGCATTCTGACACTAAAAATGGATACAGTATATGTTTATATAATCTTCACACAATACACACACACTGTACTTTAGCTTATACATCACATTCTAAGTTTTATACTGAGGTCAGAGAAAGAAAATTCAATGGCTCCATCACTTTGACATCTCTCTCCAATACACTTCCTTATTTCCCCCATGTCACTTTACTCAGCGGTTCCCAAACTCTTGTAGTCTGAGAGTACCTTGATTGTTAAGGGGGGGGGGGGAAGAGAGAAAAGAGCCTTCCCTTGTCCCTCCCAATATATAAAAATTACTTAAAATGTGACATTACAGTAAGTTAGCTGCATGACTCCCAGAACTGTGAGACAAAAAAAATATGGCCACGAGTCCTGTGTGACCCAGGAAAAGAGGGCCAGCAGCAATTTACATGAACCCAAACTGAACTGATATACAATCAATTATGAACCTTAATGATGTCTGTAAACTACTCAATGTTTGTAATTTAATATGGCCTTTCAGGGTTAAATTCAATTCAGCATCTTTGCTGTTGGCACATTTCTTGGTGGCCTCAGAAAAAGCTTTACAGTATCCTGGGGGGGAGGGGGGGCTCCACTCTTGGAAAATGCTAGTTGAGCCTTTCTGTATAAAATAATGTTGGCAGTGATAACCTTTGCTTTCAACAGATACTTTTGGGTGGTTGATAATAGGCACAGCACACTACAGGGGAACACAGCAACAGGGAGAAAGGGGAGATGCTCAGTACTATCATACCAACCATCCTTGGATCTTCTTCCTGTGGTCTCAGTATAACTGTGTATGCTTAAATGCATAGGAAACTAATTACAGATACCTATACATCCCTGTATTTGTCATAACCACTCATACTAACAAAGCACCCAGGTTTACCTGCCCATAAAATCATCTCTGGACCTATCTTTGTCCCAAATCGTAACTTCCAACTCTTGTGACTGATCATCATACAGGTGCAAGTCAAACTGTTCCAGCCAGCTGGGACTCAAACTCTTATATACAACCTTACTCTTGTACTTTTCATTTCCCAATCTGAAACACCAAATCACAAAATGTTCTCATATTCTTGCTCTTCTCAGTGTGCCACCAGAGTATTCATTACAATTAATCTGGAAGATTTTCCCCTCAGTGTGCCACCAGAGTATGCATTACAATTAATCTGGAAGATTTTCCACTGTAACCTTCATAAAAATGCGTCCTCTTTGTAAAGGATATGAAGCAACAATTTTTGCAGGGTTGTACCTAGCCTCCTAACACGCTGTCTGACCTAACTAACCATATGCTGCAACGTTTCCAACAGAAGTCATGCTGTGAGTGCCTTAATCCTATCATGTCTTATCTCAATAGCCATTCCAAATAAGAATATATAATTAATTATGAAAGGTATAAACATGGCCGAATACTTGACTAGAGACTTATACAATAAGCAATTGCATTTCTCTTCCAAAATAGTGGAGAGTCCACTTCATGCTGCCTGACTACACAAAGATACCGGTACTTCCAATTTAGAAAACATGTCCTCATCTGAAGTAAAGGAAATATTCTAAGCTACTACAGAGTGATCTAATGCCAGCAGTGAATACAGCTCTTGTTTCCTACATCTTCAATTATTTACTGATATCAAAATTGCTGGTGAGTAGGAGTTAGGTGCAACAGATGACATTACATTTAAAAGGTTCTTTACTTTCCATTTCCCCTCATCATTCACATTATTACAGCAAAAGTAACAATTCTGTTAGATATTTTACTTATTTCATTAACTTATACTGCACTTTGATCTGCATATTTGTCCTTCCTTTTTAAGAATAATCTTCAAATCACTATGTAAGGATCATAAGAATGTAGATCACTGTATAAGAACAAGGAAGAGTGAATTAAATATTTGAGGAAAACATAAGTACTTTCTAGAGAACGGATGTGCAGACAGACTAAAGATAACACTGTCTGTAAAATTTACTAATATCTTCAATTCAAAATCAAGGGAACACCAGTAAAGCAAATTCACTTCTAATTGTGACATCACAGACTAGCTATACATACATAAACTATGTCTACATTATGCAAATTAGTGGAACAAATTAATACTTTTAATTATTGGGATGTAATATATCCTAAAAAGAGAAAAAGCATTTGAATCTAAAAATTGTAAATTTTGTCAGAATACCAATTACAAGTCATATTTTCAAGACATCATTAGTTCCTAGGAATATAAAAACACAAATCTCTTGCATGGCCAACACTATCTTTGATAATGAAACATGGATAGTAAGAATGGATGAGAGAAGAGTGGTACCAGCAGAAATGCATTTTATAAGCAGACCTGCAGGATACACCATTGTGGACTTCAAAAGAAATGAAGAAATTAAGAGAGAACCACAAATTCCACAAATAACAGACTTCACGTAATACAGATGAAATATAAAAGAAACACTGTCCAGATGAGCTGTAACAGGATTACACAAGAACCTTAAAAAAAACTGGAAAGATGTCCAAAATGACAGCAGGGTTTATGTGATCACCTGTAACACTGTGCTTCTTTATGCCAATAATAAGCTGTCTAGGCATGGCCCATCATGCTGCAATATTTTAAGAGGTTTAACATGGGCCTTCCATAAGTTTACAAGTTTGCCATACCACCTGTCTCATGAATCACTTAACCCCCTCACAAATAAGTATACTCACAATCCTATATGCATGAGTGCTGTTAAGCATCTATCAGTTTCCAGATGAGAAACAAGTAAACACTACCATATATTAAAACATATTTTACATTAAAGACTGCATACCTAAACTTGGCATATGGATCACTGAAACCATCGATGTCCATAGGAAGCAGGTTCTTTCCTTCCACTAGCACAATGGTGACTACCGAACTCCATATCTGACTCTTCAGTCTCCGGTTTACATCACATAGTTTTGTATTGCGTTGGAAATACTGGAAAGAAATTACTGTCTTAACATCATCTGATATATTAATAACTCACTACAGCTTTTAGTGTTAATAAAACTCCTGAATATTTTTGTCTTTTCAAAAAGAAGCATACAGTATTGCGATAAGACAAAGAGAGAGGGGATAGATTTTAAGTCTTTTTTAAATTATAAATACATGCTTAAAATACCTACCAAAAGAAACACTGTTACATTTGAGGTCAGACAGCCATTTGGCCACTTCTGATAAGGCTACATGGTGAGGCAGAATGGAAGGCAAAACCTTTATCATGTAACAGTTGAGGTTCTCACAATAGCGGTTACAGAGGTTTATCTTCTGGGATATAATGTAATGTAGTCCGCTGAAAGTCAGTGTTTTGGAGGAACTTGCTGCCTCCGACTTCAGAGTCAAATAATAAGTCAAGCAAGAAACCAGAAAGAAGCAGGTTGGAAGTGGAGCTGGTTCTTATCGGTTTCTTGTTTGGTTTATCCTGAAAGCCTGAAAATATAGGAGACATGTTTCTCCAAAACGTAGATTGACTTTCAACCGACTGCACACACTATATTCTCAAAGAGAGAACTCTTCAGATCTCTACTGTGTCTTCTTTACCTATTACACATGCGAAAAAAAAAATCTTTCTCCTCTCACTCCTTTGAAATATTACAAACTTTTGAAAACTAATTATTCAATGAATAGTAATCACAGCAGTTTTGCTATACTTTAGACATATCTATATCCTTATATTACAATGACATAACATCAACACTAATCACTTTCTCACAGTTCCTCCATGTGAACGTTACAATTGTACCCCTTCTGTCCACATTCTTTCCTGCCTATCAATAACCACTCATCTTGCCATTCAACACTATATTATCAGCTACTGACAGCATTTCTTTCCTAGGTTATTTAATGACACCAGCATAGGGATCTCCACCATTAAATAAACCATAAATAAATAAACAAGCGTGTATCACCATTACTTGATTCTGAACACGTTCCGGGTCCCATCTCTATACCTCTAAATATACAGTGTCCTCACCTTAAACATTCCATAAATTGCTGAGCCACTAAAGCAGAAACTTCCTCCCATCTAGTTGGACTATACAAGACTACTGGCAGAGTTGACAAGCCTATGGTCTAACAAATTGCAAACAAAATTTACCCTGATTACAGCTGAGGACAGAAATACTCTTTGTTGTTATGAAGGCATTCCTGGCACTTCCATGAATTGAAGTTAGTTTTTGGAAATACAGTACACTTAAAACTTGAAACCCCATCTCCTGTGCAAGGCATCTGATAGATTTCTGAGGAGCATGTTGAAGTCTGGTATCAGTTTTACACAATTTTTCTTCGGTCAGCACTTGACCATTTGATTGTCCCCCTATTTCCTCCACCAAGGATGAAATTATTGCTAGGTGTGAATCTTCTACTGACAACAGAAACATTTTTCAGTGTCTCTATAAACAGCCTTATTTGCAATTTGTTGGGCCAAAGGCTTTTCCATTCTGCTAGTAGTCAGTATCTCACTATATACATACACATTTGTCTATTGCTGCACAGTGATTTTAAACATTATGTAAAATAAGCAATTACACCATATTACATGAAAGCTTAAAAGAACGCTGAAAAAGTACTTGTTAATGTATATATATAACCATATTGTAGTTACTCAAGATAGCCTACAGTGGCAAAAATGCAAATGTTAAGAAAACAGTAGATCTTACCATGCTGAAATATTGATGGTACATCATTGTAAAATGAATTGAATGAAAATGGAGTTTATGCAATATAATGGTACTCTAAAAGATCTGGTGTATGGCAACGCACAGTCATAAACCAAACAGAACATATTAATATAAAAAAATGAGTGAACAGTAAACTGACAAGCCAACTTCAACAGTATAAACAATATGCTGATGATTTTTGTGAGTTCTGCTTTTAATGCTTTTGGAAGAGGATTTTGAAATCACTGTTGAATTCAGCTCCTGTATTATTTAGGCCACTTTAACGTTATGCATGCTTTTCATTCACTGACAAGCGTAACTGTATGTACTGGCAGGAGGGGGGACACGCCTGAGGGGGCAGAAAACCATAAGAAACTGAAATCAGATATCAGGAAAGATGAGATCGATTTTTTCCGGGGAAATTGGAACTTGATAACTAAATGAAAATGCAATATCGATGTTCTAGATATACTAAAACAACTTCCTACTTAATCTTCACAGCTTCACATTCTCTGACACCAGTTTGCATCGGGCATGATATACAGAGCAAGGCTTAAGTGATGTTTACCCTGTGAACTCTGTCACTCCTTTCCTTGAGTCTCTGGCCCAATTTTTCAAGAATACCTCCTTCAGGTAACGGAGCATCTGCTGCTGAACTTGGTCCTTCCTCCACAAGCAAAGGCGGTGGACTCTGGCATTCAGCCAAAGTTGCCGCTCTCGGTGGCAAGAACGGTCTACGAATACCACATGTTCGCAACGCCCTCGGTGGAAGCTGTGGTGATGGCCCTTCCGTCCTTGCTTTAGAAATGGATTCATCTTCAGAATTGTCCTCGTCCGAAATCTGTTGATATTCCGTATCGGAACTACGTGACAAATGTGGGAAACGACTAGGTTTGTTGTTACTGTCAGGTTCAGTGTCGGAATCACCACAACTATCACCATCGCCATCAGCACCTGTTGTTGATGCACAGCCACCTCGGTAGAGGATGTGGCGCAGCAAATGTCTGGGGACACCTGCACGGTTGGCAGACATCTGGTCGCGCTCATTATCCAGCACCTGGTAGTCTCCGCCTTCCTGCTCTTCGTCTCTTCTCAATCTATCTCCCAGACGAGCTAGTTTCGTCCTCACACGTCTCAGGGTACTGGAGTCACCCTGCATATTTCGCCATGTTTACCATATAAAACAGCATTCACACATCTGCTTTACAAACCTCCCCATGTGTATATCTTCCAGTTTCTTCCAGAACTTAACTGAATCACCCACTCACAATATAGCTGTGTGTCCACTGTCGTATCGCAACGAGATCCTCCTTCTCTAGCAAAAAGACGTTTTGACTGTTTTGACAGCGACTCACTCGCACACCAATCATGCACGATTGTATACAAGATCAATGTGGGAACCACGTGACACGACGTCACAAGGCCAGTCACCCACTGCCTCAATGCGCCAGCGCCATACGCAGATACCCACGGAGTTTGAATTACATTGTTGAATTGACGAATGTCTGTCGAGTGTAGTCTCATGACTGTAGTGCTGTGAATGGCGTGGAATTATAATAGAAAACTTAATTTTGCCTCTTGTTCCACTGTACGACAAAAACCCACAATTCCCTATGCTTTTCTTTTGTGTATGGTGGTCACACGCGGTTGCGTTCAAAGATGAGACAACTTCCGGAGATGCGCTTTCCAGAAATATGATTAATTGGGCTTGCTCTTTTCATGGAGGCCAGAGCAGTGGCGGTTTATGACAGTCTGAACAGATGGGGCCATAACTGAATAAAATGAATATCCCCAGTGCCTATATTTCAGAAAAAAAGAGGAAATGTGTTGTTCCAATGTTCACGTTTAAAAAGTTTATTTTTATGCTACAAAGTAACGCTTTTTAGTAACTATAGGATCATTTTTCGTTAATAAGAACATTTTAAGCAAAGGCATTGCTCACCCCTGTGACCACGGGCTAAACACCGCACTCTTCTTGGTAGAAATGCAATGCCCCCTTTGGTAAGAGAGGGATTCCGACCCAACTAAGCTTAGTCGTATCTTTGCCATCACTCGATTGGGCAGACTGACACTTTATACTATAGATGCTTCAGTGGAGTTTCGCCGTACGGATCTAAAAATACACTGTTTCTTTTTTCTTTCTGCGCAGGACCGACGGCATTCCTCGCATATTTCTTTCAGATTATTTGATAAAACTGACGACAAAAATTAATTGCGACATTGCATCATTTCGAAATTGACCCTAAATTTAGTTCAGTGTTTCTTCACCGACTTATTTTCATGCACGGTATCTGTCTAATAACATAAGGTAAAGCTGTCACTGTAACAGGCCGTGAAGGCCCATAGGATTGTGAGATGTCGAGGCTCCCACATTTTCTAGAAAATTGGCTCACAGATGGCGGTAATGTTGTCAGCTCTAAGCGCCGGCCGTAGGTAAAATGATTATAGTAAAATGTATTTTAGAGAAGTTGGGGGTTGGCATGGACTGGAATTATCTCGCCCAGGATGGGGACCAGTTGCGGACTTTTGTAAATACGGCAATGAACCTTTGGGTTCCATAAAATGTTCGGACATTCTTGAGTAGCTGAGCAACTGGTGGCTTCTCAAGGACTCAGCTCCATGGACTTACCTAAGTAATAAGCAAATGGAAGGAGCTTCCATGGGAGAGTGAGCTAAGGTGAGAGTAGCAGAAACCAGCACAAACAGGTGCCATGCTGAGCTCATCTTTTTTGGCTGCTTCTTCTGGATTCTTGCTTGGCTTGCTCTTCGATCCTGAAGATGGGACGATATATTCTTCCGAAACGTTGTGCTGTCTCCGAACTGCATCACGCTACACTACAGAAGGCCGTATTCTTCACAGTTCCTGCCGTGAGAACCTCAAATGCATCGAGTCTGTTACTTACTGAAATAATCCACAAATGTTCTTCACGATGAATTCTCGCTCTATCTCTGGGTGTGGGTGGGACACACTCCGGACCCTTTCAATGCAACAAGAATCTGTTCAAGATAGTTAATTAAAATGATACTCATTTGTCATGCAATAAGAAGCAATATTTCTACTTGGCTTTATCACTGTAATCGTGTAAAGCAATTTGTAGCACTACAAGGGAGAGCGCCTGAGAATGGCAGCATCCTAATTGCGAAACCTCGTTAACACATAAACACTTCTATGCGTCTGTTCAACTCTCGTGCGTAATGAAAAGTTACCTGAAGCTTTGTCTCATGCAGTCAACTATTTCCACGAAATGTAACTGCAGGCAGTAAACGTGAAAACTAAGTTAAAGGCTACCGAACATGTGTAGCGGTATTTCTCTAGACTTATAGGATTAGGGGAATCTTCAATTAGGATTTCGGCAGCGACATTAGCTATCTTGATTCTAGGTTTTTCGTAATTTTCCTCAGCCCCTGCAGGCAAAATCCATGATAGTACCTCTATTTTTCGCAACACCTTCCTCTCAAATCTTATCAATTCATTATTCACCAATCGTGCTACCATTCGTAGCCACATCGTATGAGATCTTGACAACGCCGTAGGACAAATCACGAGAAGGTTTACGTCTGTATTGTTTTACATATGTGATTGTAGATGTTGAGACAGTAACAGGATACTGGGCACCTGGGGCATGTAGGTATGCGGATTTCAAGGATATTTTGGACCAAAATCGGTTTCGAATAAAATTACACTTGTAGTTTAAGACATGACAGATCCATTTTTGACTGCACGCTCTGCTTTCAAAATAAGATTACACCAATGGACATCTAAAAATTGTTGGGAAGCTTAAGAATTTATAAAATTAAAATTTTAAATGGCTGAGCGAGTGACGACGTTTACATGCGTTCTAATTTTGCCTTTCTTTGAGAAACCAAACAACCGTTTTTGCATTCTGGAATATAGCAAGATTACCCACAGGATAATGCAACAAAGCTTTTCACTGTGTAGACACTCTGGCTCTCAAGTTAGCATTGATTTACTCATGACTTATTCTGACCGTCTTACAGTGCATACATTTATTCACTTACTCTTCTCTCTTGCACTACATGTTTCAGCAATAAAGTGCCATCTTCAGGTGCTTTTCGATGTACGTCGAACTACTTCATTGCATGCCCTGTTGTCTTTATACTAAAATAACTAAAATATATATTCGTCATACATATTGATAAATTTTAAATATTAAAAATATTAAAACTGTTCAGGATTTGTCATCCTTATGTCGTATCTTAATACGCGAGTCACACCTATCTTCTTCTATCGTAGTATTCTTCCTACTTTCATGTGTGTATTGTGGTTTGTGTTGTGTCTTGCTCCTGTGACTGCGTGTGTTATACTGAGCAGGGCTTGACTTTCACCGAGCTGGATTCAGCGCCTGCGAACTTGGCCTGTTTACATGGACTGCTGTGGGCCGGGGCTGCAGGGTGTCATCTCTCCCGTCAGACAGAGTGTTTTCACTTGCCAAGTGCATGTGGGATGTTTCCAGGGAATTGTGATATTATGCTCTGGATGCATCAACGGTATACACTAGTTTATGAAATATGAAGGTCACTAGGTAATGACATAGTAAGTTCCCTTCTGCGCAAACAGGGCAACGGCTGAACAAATCAATACAATCGGTTCCTGCTGACAGGTGCTGTTCCATCTCAATATGATACAATCACAGTCGGTATCTGTAACGCGGCAAAAGACAGGACAGCCCGTGTAAGTTCCTGCTTTAGGTGGTTAGCACTTCTGATTCATATTCTGTAGGTCCTGGGTTCATTGATTAATTAGATTGCCTATTACTCTGATAGCTGTCTTGCGATTTTCCCATTCTTCCATGAAAAAAAAAGTCGATAAAATATCTTAAATTACGCCATGACCGTTTTCATATACTTTAAAATTCACAGTTTGTATGTTTCGCCTCCATTCGACATCATATAAACCTATCCCAAAACAACTGGAAACCCATTGTCAAATGAATTTAAAATTAATTAAAAGTAAAGTTGTCCCTGCGCTTAACTAATTAAGCACTACGTCATCAAGGCGTATGTGGAGTGGATGCATATATCTACATTTTCTACAGCACCGAATTTATTCAAATATTTAAATAATTCTTATTTTAAATTACAAGTAAGTGGCGGCGCGGTGTAAGGTATGAAAAGTCTTCGTCTGCTCGAACTGTGGGGTCGTGGTTTCGAATTCCATTCGAGGCACGGATGTGTGTTTGCGTTTATTCTGTGCTTGCGTTGTTCTGTGTGGGCAGAGGCCTTGCAACGGGTTGATCCCCCGTACAAGGGGTCATATCAACTCTCTATAAGATTCAAAACTTCAGATGAATTCGGAATGAAAACAAGCCAAAGGGCCTAATCCATCAAAGGAGGGGGAAGAAGAACTACAAATAAGTGCAAGGTAAAAAGGTAAAGTTGTCTCTGTGCTTATTTAATTAAATATAATAATTAAATAAATTAAATATAATATATAAATAAATTAAACATAATATATAAATATAATATAAATACAGTATATTAAATATAATGAACAGGAGGATAATTGAACTCCAGAACCAGCCTGGACGCTACGGAGCTCTGTGTATTTCATTCAACACAACAAATGAAATATATACAGCACAGAAAAATATATTAATCACCAGCACACAGCGCGCAGAATTCAGAACTGACTCACAAAAAGCGTTACGACTAGGCATAAAGTGCAGCAGTTTCACCAAAACAATTTTAGCGAACCTGATGATGGCCTTGTAGGCCGAAACATATTGTGTACAATAAAACAAATAAAGGAAAAAATGCAGAGTTCTAATTAAAAATTAAATTTTGAATTAAAACTTTTAATGTACGTATAAGTTGTACGAAAGACGGGAGTGAATACGCGGAAAGCGAGCAGTAGCTTAAGAACGCTGTGAGTAGACAGCTGTGCTAAACAACAAGAAAAGATTCCGTGGCTTGGGTACGCAAGCGAACTATACCGACCGAGCGACCGCCGCTTGTCGGCTAAGTTAGTGCCAACTTTTGCGGATAGAGGGTGTCACGTCATCAGCGCAACGGATCCCCAAGGCCGTTCATTTCGGTTTTCTAGACCAGAGCCTCTATTTCCTTCAAGTAGCTCCTCAGCTATCCTCACGAAGCTGAGTAAACTCTGTTCCAGACCCACTCTTTCTTAGAAAATCTGGTAACCCTGGGAATCGAATCCGGACCTCTGGATCTGTAGCTAGGAACTCTGACCACTACACCACAGAGGCGGTCACAGACGGCTGCGATTGTCCTGTTAATGGCCTTGGGATCTAAAATCGCGTTTCAAATACCCCCCAGAAAAATTAGTAAATATTATTCTGCCAGTTGAAAAATGTTGCCTATGCGTGAGTTTTGCAATGACTGTAATAAAAAATAAGAGTTCTATTTGCGTTTCTTTATATTTTAATTGAAAAAAAGCACTTTCCACTTACATGTTATATCTGTGATCCTGACTTCATTATATTCATTATAATACAGTAAACCTTCTCTACTTAGGAGTAATGGGAGAAGAGGTCATCCGGATTAAGCGAAAATCCGGATTAGCGACGCAAAATGTAGCCCTGAAAGACAAGGAAGCTTAGAATACAAATAAATGGAAAATTTAATTATATAAGTAGTGCTGAAAAATATCACTGTAGAGCCTTTGTTTTAAAACTGCAAAGAGACAATACATCAATTCATCCATAGAAGACTCACAAGCTGTACTTGTATTTGAACGTAATAATGCAGATTTGAAAACTATGTTAAGTTTTGTCTGAACAGGCAAGTGACTCATCTGCCTCCCTAAATACCACGTGTCTTTTAAAGTATGTACTCAACTGCGTCAGCATTTTACATTTTTACATTTCGATCTGGATTACCTGTAACCGGATTAGCGAGGGTGTACTGTATATATATACAGTAAGGATACGAAAACTTCTTTGATAGTTTCCAACGTATACGTAGTATTTTTAATTAATCAAGGGAATTATATTAACGTTCTGTTAAGAGTTGTGTTGAACTTTTTACATTTACGAAATTCAGATATGCATTAAGATTTGTAAAAAAAAATACTGTTTGGCCTTGACAATGACTGTCCAAGGAAGCAGTGGCTTTTTTATGTTTCTTTACCTTGTATTTAAATCTTTTCATTTTCATTAGGCCTCTTCACATAATATTGTCACATGTTCGGAATCCAGAAGACACTTCCATAGTAACACTAGAACAGACCGTTGCATAGGGAGCGACAATAGCGGTATTGTAGCCCCAACAGTTGGTCGTTGCGCAGGAATCGCAGAATCAACAAAGCAGCATTTCCACGGTCATAACAGAGGGTTCATTTGCATAGCAGCGGCCGAGGGTATAAAAAGGGGTTGAATGCATTCGCCAGACAGTCTCAGGATAGACGCCGAGAGATACAGAAGTCAGTCTTCAGGAAGCTGCCGCTGAAGATAATTGAGATCCAGTCGCCATACAAGACGGTTGGAAGGTAGCCGCCGCGGAGTACAGTTAAGGTGATAATTGTACGGTGTATAAGTCTGAATGTCCAATAAAGATTCGCTGAATCCGAGACCCACGTAAATTTATTTGTCGCGTGATATACCGAACACGTGGCAATATAATCTCTATATTAACACAGACGAGGCACGCAGTAGCATACTTGGTTAAGGAACTATGCTACAAGCCGGAAGGTCGCGGATTCGATTCCCGATGAGGTGGATTTTTTCAATTACCGAATCTTTGCAGCAGCACTATGGCCCTTGGGTCGACTCAGCCTTTAACATAAATGAGTATCAGGAATCTTCCTGGGGGGTAAAGGGTGGCCGGCGCGTAGGGCTGCCAACCTTACCGCCATCTATGAGCCAATTGTCTAGACAAAATGTGGGAGCCTCGACGTCTCACAACCTTATGGGTCTTCACGGCCTGTTACAGGGATAGCTTTACCTTTTTTACCTTTAGGTTAACACAGACGCTTACGCCTTAAACAACATGGGGATCTAATCATTGAAGCATACGGGAAGTCTGATAATCCGTAACTGTATTTACGATGAATAAAGTAAGACCTGAGGAGGCGACTACTGCGTGTGCGAAAGTACGCGCTTGTATGTGTCACTACACTCCTCGTCTTAATATACGAATCTCCGACAACTTGATATATTTTAAATTATAACTGAAAGACATCACGCATACATACTGAGGCGTACAGACCCGTTGATAAGTGATGACTCTGTAAACAGCAGCCGTTGCTAGGTAATGACCCCAATATACACGCACGTAATAATAAAAAGCTGCGTTTTCTGTTGGTGAGTGCCGAGTTGTTATATGTAGGACACGGTTTAGAGCGAGATCCTGCGAGTCGTAGGAGGCGACGAAAAAGGAAGTCTCAAAATTGAGACAGTAATATATGGTCTCGAGTACCAAGGGTCTCAGGCTCGAGAAAGACTGCGCTACCAGCAGCATATACAAAAGACAGACCCGTTCTCCCTTCAGAAAGGGCGCCCACAAGAAGACAAGCCCGTAACTGTCAAACACTAATGAAGATCTCGTCGCAAACCCCAGACAGGTGCTTTATGCCAAGACAGACGGGCCGACTGACCGTCGGTCGTAAAATGAGACTCAGACTCAGAGCTTAGTTCAGACAACTAGGTTTGGCATGATCTGCTTTGCAAAACCTGTACTGACAGAGGACTTGTACAAGGTGTGTCCCAAAAGTCNAAAAGAAGTCGGCCGGAGCTAGGTCGGGGCTGTAGGGTGGCTGCGGCAGCGTTGCCACGTGGTGCTTCGCCAGGAACTCACGGACGAGCAGAGACGTGTGACTGGGCGCATTGTCATGATGCAGCCGCCAGTTAGCGGCGATGTCTTTTCGCACGCGGATGACCCTTTTCCTTAATCTTTCTAGAACATTCACGTAGTAGGGAGCGTTGACGGTCTGTCCTTGGGGTAAAAACTCTTTGTGGACCACACCCTTGGCGTCAAAAAAGACGATGAGCATTGTTTTCACTTTGGATTTGCTCATCTTCGCCTTCTTCCGTTTCGGGGAAGCCGAGGTGTGCCATTCAGCATTCTGGCGCTTCGTTTCTGGGTCGTACTCAAATGCTTAAGCAGTTCGTGAGTTTCGGCAGCTTTTTTGTTGAGCTTTGTGCAGAACTTGACCGCCCAACGTTGTTCGAAAGTATCCGCCATCGCGCGCCGTAACGTGGTCACAAAACACAGGTGCACTAAATCAGCGATACTGACGCCTCCGATGCTCGAGCAGACTGACCTTGGGCTCGCTGTGAAGCTAAAGACCTCCTCCCACCTAACCCAACCGGTTCCAGCGCGCTCTGACCAGTAGGCGCGCGGGAAAGAAATATATTTCACGACTTTTGGGACACACCTTATATATAGTGCACAAGGAAGAATTTTTAATAATATGCTCCGTCGTGTATGTGCGATACGTACACCTGATAGAGGCCAAGCGTATTCATAAGAGACAAACCCATCTTCTTGTCGGAGAGGATGTTTCTTTTATTGCTAGTGGGGTGGGACTAAGTCCCTTGTACTGCGGACACTTCTGGCCTATTGTACCAGCCCCAGATGATAGGTGAGGGTGATTGTGGAGCAATTGGTGGAATGAAGTTGGCAGGGGAAACCGAAGTTCTCGGAGAGAACCCACCCCAGCGCCACTTTGTCCACCACAAATCCCACTTGACCAGAACCGGGATCCAACCCGGGTCGCCGCGGTGTGAAGCCAGCGACTAACCGCTTGAGCTATGGCGCGGCCCTAAAAATCTGGTAGCGCCGGGAATCTAACCTGAACTTCTGGATCTGTAGCCGAGAACACTGACCACTAGACAACAGAGGCGGTCTCTGAGAGGATGTTACATAAGGACTATGACCGCAAAGGTTCAGTTGAAAAAAAAATCTCTGGTCCTTTAGTTTCAAAGCGTTTTACGCCAAGACGAATTAATTTAAAGTAAACCCCAGTCGTAAGACAACTCTGACTTTGACTTTGACTTTGACTTTGACTTTGAGCTTAGTTAAGTTGTAGAATATTCGCTAGACGGCCAGGACGTAAGCAGAGGACAGTGTTAAAATCCGTTAGCAGGAAATACGTACTACCGAAGACATAGAAGGCTTTATGTGTGCTGTAGTTGAGTGATATTTCGAGTGTGCAACTCAGTGAGACTGTTACACTGTTACAGTGAGACCCGTCGTTACGAGTTGTGTGTATAAGTGGTCAGTAAATTCAATTACCAATTCAAACCCCGTCTATAGTCACTCATACATATAACAATATGTACATAAATTTCTCTCAGTTTTGTATGTATAAAACCGTATACAGCGTTGTGAAGAAGCAATGCTGATGTAGGTCAAGCAGTCAATCATTTCGAATGTTTGAGTCCTTATGGGGTTATCATTGACATGTGATTAATGAATGTTGAAGACCAAGAAGTTTTAGACTAAATTATTTTAAAATACGTACCCATTCATTAAGTTTAAGAAGGGAAAATGCCCCCAAGTACAGAGATATTGAGTTTTCGGACTTTATCCATCGTCCTGATTTTTAAGATAACCAAGAAAAACACGACGTTTCGGAAACTGGATCTGTCTCCGTCCTCAGGTGAGGGGAAACACCTATTCTGTTGGGTCCCTTAGAAAGAGCTAGCCTCAATTAATGGACCGCAGGTGAATAGGTGTTTCCCTCACCTGAGGACGGAAACAGATCCAGTTTCCGAAACGTCGTGTTTTTCTTAGTTATCTTAAAAACCATGACGATGGATAAAGTCCGAAAACCCAATATCTCTGTGTGTTGTACACCATCGTCATAATCCTATAGTAACTACTTGCCCCAAAGTAGTTTACTTCAAATTTCTCATCTCTGCTGAATGAAGTAAATATCAGTCAACATTATTTACGTATGCGTAAGGTAAAGTTGTGAGCCGGTCACGGTAGCAGAGCGGTCTAAGGCATGCACTGTCTTCGCTCGTTCGGAAGTCGGGATCGTGGGTTCGAATCCTACTCAGGGCATGGATGTTTAGTGTTTGTGTATGTGCGTTTTTCTGTGTTTGTGTACAGGTAGAGGCCTTGCGACGAGCTGATCGCGTGCCCAAGGAGTCCTACCGAATGTTTAAGATCTAGTAAACCGAAGTGAAACGGACAGTTTCATGGAGGTAGGCCTAGGCCCAAATTGGGGCTGTAGCGCCACAGGAAAAAAAAAGGTAAAGTTGTGCCTGTCCTGAACAAATTAAGCATTACGCCATGAAGGAGTATGGGGGAGTGGATGTATAGATCCACATTTTCTTAACCTCGGCACTAGCTGCAGGTGAGTGGTCAGCTTCAGGCCCCGGCCTTTTTACACCCGGGGAAAGAGCCCCCGACACCCATTGGATAGGAGGCGGGGTGAACCCCAGAGCCGGTCTGGAAGACATAGAGAAGAGAAAATTCTTGATCCTACCGGGACTTGTACTCCAACCCCTCGGTCGCCCAGCTCGTAGCCAGTCACTATACCGACTCACACTTACGTATACGAGTTACAATTTAAATTTAAGCAGAGTGTAGGGGATTGTAATGTTAACTGAAAGCTATCCCTCGGGTTCTTTACAAGGATCATTTCACATTCCGGATGGCCGAGCTTAGTCCCACTAGTGGCCAGCTTTGCCACATTTCCTCAAATTTCTAATGAATTTTTCCTACAGCTCGTCCCTGGGCAACATCCCATACTTTTTATTCTGAATTTATATTGATCACTCTCAACACAAACCTAGTCTTAATAATCACACGGAAGAATCAAGCTGACGTTGAATGCAAAGCAGAATAAACATACATGTTTGAATAAACTGTGGTACGTTAAAAAGGTCATTTAATTTCTAGCTCTAACCGGTTCAATTCAATCTGGACACAAAGTCGATAAGGCCTTTGCCTCCGAGCAAACTAATAATGACTTCAGGCTATACACGAAAAATTTCAAAATAAATGAACTTAGAGCAGAAGTAATTTATAACACTGTTTTGACTAGTCGGTGGAAACTCCAGTTTCAGTCATGTGAAGTGAATACTCTTCTCTGACATTTGGCTAGACAGTTCTACAGCTGAGGCTCATCAGAAGCCAGTTTTGTGTAAGCTGCAGATACAGTCCTTACAAATTGTGAAGATCCTCATTTATCTATCCTGTTACTTTTCGTACCTTTACTTATACATGTATTCAAATTTATGCAAAATGCAACAATTTTCATTTTATTAAATAACTAATACCGTTATGTTTTGGTGGAATAATTTTACAAACGTTGTTATAATCTTAAGCCATGGTGGATCATATTTCTCTGCAGGCTCCGAACTCCTAATTCTGACATTCACGATTTTACGTGGATAAAGAGTGACATGACATGATTGAGCATTTTGTGCTGACAGCGGGGGACAACTTCTATTCGCTCCAACCAATCAGAATACTGCTCAGTCCATTGTGCCACACTTTTTCTCACTATGGCCCTTCAAAGTGCCCCGTCCTCACTGCTAGAGCTATTTGAATGAGGTCCTACTATGCAGAGCAGAGTATATGCATTATATTCCGAGCCAGAGCTGGGCATTGTCAAAAAATGCGGTAAGAGGATTCATGTTCCGGTCGACATTTCATGCATATAGTCCCATCCGATAGGCCCATAAAATGTAGATGCAGCCTCAATGAACAGAGACCACTTGACAATCCTGTTACCAGTGTGCATTGTTTCTGTCCAAGGTCAGTAGGTTCCCATCGAAGGCCCTTCAACGAAGAGTTTGACTGTGTCCTACCCGGTGTGGTAGTCCAGTATTCGGGTACTTCTCGGCCAGTCACTCTCTCATCTTGAGCCTAGGAACACAGACTGAGACTCGAACTGCTGGTCCAGGATCGAGCTACAGATTTCTTAATCACTTTCTAGCAAAGGCAACTGCGTCCTCGTTTTCCTGAATCCCACTGTGGCCAGAGGAAAGAATGAGCGTCACTTTGTTCCTGATGGAGTAAACAAATTCCCTGTCGACATTCCCAGACCAACTTCGAAGTTATCCTTGTTATCCCTAGGGCTTGCAAAGCTGCCTGGCTATCTGAGCAAATACGAATTTGCTGATGTCTATACAGACCTTCGTACAGAATAAGATTCCAAACATTTATGCCTGTAAAACAGAAAGATAGAAAGTAAGCCGGAATACTAGATGATGCAGATAGCTAGAAGCATATCAATTCACAACACAGCTTTTACATTCGATGGTTCTGACATTCAGGAATATAGGAGTGAGCCAAGCGTATTTAAAAAACGCGTCTTTTTTATATTCGCTTCACACAGTCAGCATAGCACAACATGCGAACAAGATGCATGCGAAATTGTATGCTGCAAATTATGAGAAAATCAGCTCCTTCAACATTGGTTTAAATATATTACGTTTTTTATTATTGTTAGTGGCGTGGGACTAAGTCCCTTGTACTGCGGACACTTCTGGCCTATTGTACCAGCCCCAGTTGATAGGTGAGTGTGGTTGTGGAGCAATTGGTGGAATGAAGATTGGCAGGGGAAACGGAAGTACTCGGAGAAAACATGCCCCAGCACCACTTTGTCCACCACAAATCCCACTTGACCTGACCCGGGATCAAACCCGGGCCGCCGCGGTGGGAAGCCAGCGACTAACCGCTTGAGCTATGGCGCGGCCTAAAGCAACACTAAGTTAAAGGTAACGCTGTAACAGGCCGTGGAGGCCCATAGGGGTGTGAGATGTAGAGGCTCCCACGTTTTCTAGACAGTCGACTCACAGATGGTGGTAAGGTTGTCAGCCTTACACGCCGACTGCCCTTTACCCACATGAAGATACCTGGTACTCATTTCTATTAGACTCTGAGTCGACCATGGGGACATAGGGAGGCTGGAAGGATTAGGGCAATTGAAAGTTTCAATAACGTAATCGGGACTTAGTCCCACCCCACTAGCAATAAAATATAGTGTTGCTTTATTATTATAATTTATCGGAAATATTTGCTAATGTATTAAAAGCTGTGGCAATTTGTAAATATGTTAATGTAATTAAACAATATTTCAATTTATGTATAGCTTAGAATTTGTTTTATCTAACGGTGTTGAAGCAGTGGGCTGCTAAATTACGATACTACGGTTACAGACTCGAGCATTAATCCGTGTTTTTGTTCTCTCGAGTTTACTTCCTTCTGTTTCTTCACAAGTACGTGAACTAGCAGCAACTCTATATATACTCATACAGACCCTGTGAGAGAACCTGCCTATCACAACAACCTAGAGCTTCGGACCTTAACTACACTTTGCCTATACGCCTTCGTGGCGTCATTCCCAAATACATTATTCTGTCTTGATAAGTTTGCCGAACATAGCGATATACTTACAGTTTTTGTTTCGTATTCGGGATATCCTCCGTTAGAATCTCAGTCAGCAGACCTGTTATCCTGAACATGACCAACTCGGTCTTAATCCTTACGAAAGCCTTCTAATATTTTCCTTAGTCCCTCCAGTTATGAGACGAGGTAATTTGTTAAACATTCTTCGTGATTTTGCAAAGATGCTGCCCACAACTACTGTCCCCATAATGTGAGTTTTTCTTCCATCCTGGAATGACTATAAGACTGGATCGAATGTGATTTTCCAGTGCTGGAAGCAATTTTGGTTCAAATAATGTGGCCGTGAAAGGCTTAAAATAAACTAAGGAACACTTGCTTCCGTGCTATTCCCAGTTATTGTCAGTACACACGCAATTTCTCACCCGGCCCTAGGGAACAAATGTAGCTGAAATAGCGTCTGTAAACAAGCGAACAAGAAATCAATACACGTATTAACAGAGCTTTGTTATATTTCATTTCATATTAATCGCCCAATTACGATCACATAAAGTTGTATCTTGTGTCACTCCAAAGTTATGTTCGAATTCTGAAGTCTCCTACTGTTTTAGTAAGAGAATAAGACTTCCGCTTAATTAACATGTTATTCCACATGAGTTCTTGGTAGCAGATCGGACCGCCGGGAGGACTTACTTATTGAATACAACACAGAAAAATATGAACGCGATGTAACAGCATACAGCAGACTCATACTGTACGTAATTATGCTCTGTCCCTGCAGGCCTGTTGCTCCGTAACACCAGTAGCTACGGTACACGTCGCCTTCATTTGTAGGCCTACCTCCATTTACTCTCTTACTACAGAAAACAACCTTCTCTATTCTGCATTTATATTCCATCATGGCCTCAGGTTTAGCAGTGCCATACATCAAGAGATTCAGAGCCGGGTTCTCTTCCAGAAGGCCCGGATTCAGAACCAGGATATCCCACGAAGATATGTGGGGTAGAAAAGTAGCACTGGGGTAGATTTTTCCCCGAACACCTGTTTCCCCTCACCAGTTATCTTTCTATAAGTGTCCAATACTCATTTATCATAGAGATTTGAGGTCGGGTTGCTAAAGGACTCAGACTTTCTCCACTCCAATTAAAAAAAAATCTATACCTAAGGTTATATATCTTACTAACCATATTCTCCGATTTACATCTCATTTTAAATATATGTTTTTCTACTGTTTATTAAAATAAATTACATCATCACAATTCTTCTTTTATTTAGATTTAATGGTTTCATAGCAGTACCTATGAAGATTACTGTCTTTATGTTCCGCCGTGTAGTCTTGTAAATATATACTGACTTTTCGGAAGATAGAGTTGTTTTCACTTGCCTCCGAAACGTCGGTAAATATCTACTGAACTACATGGCGTTACATCCCAGAAGATATTCATCTTGATTATTTTCTTTCTGCTGAATCATCATTTATGTCCATCCGTTTCAACATGAAAACGTTTCCTTCCGTTTTTCTTTGCTCCAAACATTTTAACTGTAGCCTATATTCTGTAGCACATTCAACCCCACCATCTCCAAAACACTTGTGTTATCTATTGTTCACACAGCCCCGCCTCGTTTCCTGTAGTTTTCTGAAACTTGCATTTAGTCATACTGTCTCACTTTGTTCATTTCATGAACGTTCAGTAATCAGTACACTGTTCTTCACACCACTTATGCTTCATTTCGCGACAGAATGCAAATCAAATCTTTTCGCCTACGTGCTGAAACAAGTAAAGCGAGGACATTCATTCCTTCACCGAGCTAACCGAAGGCGAGATCCGAGACCAATGTGCGCGTTAGACCACGCCGCCACTGTAATTAGCGTATCCGAAAATTTGACAGATAAATAAAGGTCCATAACTGGGTCTTACGTTTCGATTATACAAAGTTGTTAGGGGAATGTTAGGAGTACAGCGAATCATGACAGAAAATTTTTATTCTGTGTGTAAACCGAGGAGGGCGCTAAAGAATGCATGGGATGTCGAGAATTCCAATTCTTCGTCAACACAGTCATCCCTGTTTTGTGGGACCTAACAGTTGTCCTAGCTCCTACCTCCATCGATTTCTTGAAGCACCACTCTCACGTCTGTTATTCCTTAGTGCGACTACAGACACAAGCTCAATTAAGTTACGTCGTTCGTCCATCAGCAACAGTTGTAAGCCTAAAAATTAACAGGTAAAATTGTCCTTGTGCTTAATTTATTGAGCACCACGACATTAAGAAGTGTGGAGGAATGGAGTTATAGCTGCACTCTTCTTGACCTCAGCACTAGGTGTGGATGAGCGGTCACTTTGACGTCCTTGCAGCTTTACCCCAGGGGACAGGGTCCCCGGTACCATTGAGTAGAAGGCTGGGTGGGCTCCAAGATGATCATAACGTTGTGGAATTGATGAAGTCTCTAGCCCATGCCGGTAATTGAACCGAAGCCGTCCAGCCCGCACCCCAACGATATAGCAACTGAAGCCGTAGGCTTATGTGTTTTGTTAAATAACAATCAGGAAAATATACTACGCTGTTGAAACAGAAATAATACTGTTACAGTTTACAGTGATAACGATAACATACGGCCGGCGAGATGTCGGAAATCCTAGCGCCATCTGTAGGGTAATTTCAAGAACGAAAAACTAAAACAATGAAGATTACAGGTGTTTCAGGAAGCTGTGACGAAGGTGTACCGAGACACCCACTGACCATAAAATTATTCTTAATCTACTGAAAATATTTCCTTTTAATTCTTTTCATATAAAATGGACAATTTTCTAGAAATTCTATCGATAATGAAAGAAAAAAGTTATTTGTATGTACAGTACTCGATATGAATTCTATCTATAAACAAAATATCCCACAAATCCAACATCAGTATTATGTACCAGAGAAAGTTCCATAAGGCAAGTCATTGAATAATTTCTCAGGTCTAAATTTAAGACCCCAGAGACAGGTTCATTAAATTGTCATGCTCTAGGTAAGCATGGAGAGAACTGCAAAGCGGACAGCAAGCAAGACAGAGCACTTGAATATTACTAGCGAAGCATGGGAAGACACCACGAGCACGGTGGCTTTTCATGCACGAAGCTAACAAACCTGTTTCCTCAAATTAATATTGGTTGTCTGTAAGAAAGGAAATCAAGCAGATTAATTATCATGGCCCGTTACATTCAACTTATGTTCTTCTCGTATTATAATTATGATATTTTGTGGTTTTACTGAAACTTAAATTGTTGTTTGAAGAAGCCTCCAAATTTGTTACAGATCATAATAATAGACGTATCAGGTTACCTATGAGAGAAAAAAAGATCTACTGACACTTCTATGATAGTGGTTCATAATACTACGGGATTCAAATCAATTGTCAAGTGCAAAGCAACGAAAAGTTACACCTGAAGAAAATATTTATTTATTGTTTATTAAATGAAGTTGTCAATGTCTCCACATTTTATAACGCCGAATAGTAAAGTAATAGGTGAATAATGAACTGGAAGAAACATGGAAGGAAATGATCTTGGCCTAGTTAGATGTACTGTCCAGACATCTGGCTTGAGAGACCGAGGTAAGGTGTATCTTGGTAACGCGACAGTAAATAATCGGTTCCAGATTTGATAACTCAATTTATTTTATAATTTCCACGACGTAACTACAATTCGTTATTACACTAACACATCAACTATTGGACTGCCTTGAACGAGGTCTTCGTGACGAATTTTCCTGACGAATCTTCTCGACGAATCGTCTACAGCAGTGTTCACTGCTCCCTATATAGGCTCGGCACGGACCACTCACAGAAAATACATCGCTGCTTAGCAACGGATATCATGTATTCTTGTTAGGCGTGCCAAAAACGGACGCCCTGTATTGTTGGATGCTCGTTGGCTGGAATATGTTTCCTAGAAACGGCCCAATCTGTCACAATATACTCGTAAATCACTCAGGACAGTCGGCGTCCCGATCTTTCGAATATGCGTGAAACGCGTTGCCACTTAGGCCAGATCGCTCGGTGAAAAACATTATTATAGGAGCAAACATTATAATCACCATTTAGCTTACTGTTAATCGAAAATGCGGATGCATCAAAGGTTATAAAACTTTACGTTATTATTTCAACAGATATCAACAAATCATATAGTTATGTGAGGAACATGCAAACATGTTTTAACAATGTACTTTGACCTAATCAAGCTGAAGTATGCTACGGGAAAGACTGCTTCAGATTGTATTTCGAATAAAATAACAATTTTCAGTCAACTGCCTGAGATTTTTGTCCACTCCTGTGCACGGGAAATATCTGACACGGTAGGTTCACGTTAATTTTCGCTTAGCTAATTGGTTTACTCCAATGAGCTGAACCCTTCTTAAGAAGTTAAAAATTGCTCAGATTTTCGAAATATTCTCATAATTTTACTTAACCCGAAAGTGCATTACCGTGTTCTCTGTCCTGAGCCAAATGAATCCAGCCCACAACATTCTTATTTAAAGTATCATTAGTGTCTTTGCTGTCAATCGTACTAAAACGTTTCTAAGTTCTGGCTATTGGAAGAAATTANCCGACCTGAGAGAGGGTTAGCGAGGACTTATCTCCGGATAAGCCCTATCCAGGTCACGAAGAATAATACAGCAAATTAGCTTATAGAATCAAACGCAATTCTGATTGCTAATATTATGTAAATAAAAAAAAAAGTTCTGGCTATGAAGTCAATAAGGTCTTGCATATTAAGTAATTTGATGCTGTGAATCTTGCTTAGAAGTCATTATCGTTATCTTGTCATCAAGGCAAAGAAAACAAACAGAGATATCAATTTCAAATGAAATTATCGTATGTCACGCCAACACACTTCTCAGCCATAATATTTTGTTTCCAGCTGGAACTGAAACCTTTTTATTAACTTCTTTCTATTTTAGTATTGGTTTTCAAGCACCTGTTTCTGAAATGTACTCCACTTTCACGACCTACACTTTTACTTTACCCAGCCAAAAATTACGTTAAATAAAAATTCGCAGATTCCAATATTCAATATTGCACTTGTTTGCTTTCATAAAATAATAAATAGTAGGATCATGGGAGGGGGCACGCGGTATCGTAGTTGGTTGAGGAACTGTGCCACAAGCCTAAAGGTCGCGTGTTCGATTCCCGATGAGGTAACTGGATTTTTCAATTGACCTAATCCTTCCAGCAGCACTATGATCCTGGAGTCGACTCAACCTCTAACAGAAATAAGTACCAGGAATCTTCCTGTGGATAAAGGGTATCCGGGGCGTAAGGCTGACAACCTCACCGCCATCTGTGAGCCGTTTGTATAGAAATTGTCCGGATTAAAAATATATTAACAGGTAGAAGTGGGAGTAGATGTAAGTATTGTATCAAATTAGATTTTCGGAGAATATACTGTGAAGGAGAAGACTGTGCTTATATAACTCAGGATAGACCCAAGTCGCAGGCTGTTGTGAACACAGTAATAAACCTTCGGGTTCCATAAAGACGGAGAATTTCTTGATTAGCTAGACTAACAGTTCAAAAGAAGTAGGCCTATTTCATTCCATGGAGTTAGTTCAATTACTGTAAAGAGCTCCAAAAGCACTTTAATTAGGAAGTCAACGTAACGGCAGAGCAAAAGCATTCGCCCGAGCTATTAATTATTCATTGAGGATCCATGGTAGTTTCTTGTTAATTCAGGATCCGTGGTATTTTGCTACCAGATCCTACAATGGAAATATAGTTGCCACTGATTCGGCCACTTAAGGGATTTAAAAGATTTATGATACATATAGTAATGTGATTAATGGAATTCGGTAAAGAAGATCTCCTATATCGAATGAAATTTCATAGCTGGTCACTTTCCAATACAGAAATATTGTGAAAATGGAGACAACATTCTCCTTCGAAACTCCAGTAAATATATGCTAGAATACAGGACACCCTAAATATGGAAGCTGTAACATTACTCAGAAATGTCGGTAAACATTTACTTGACTTCACGACGTCACGTCCCAGAGTCCACGTCGTGGGAACCTCAAATAATCTGCATGTATTTGGGCTCAGTCAGAACTGGGATTCTAACCCTACAGTCCTTTAAAAAGAACATCGGAGCCCGTGCAAACACGCTGTACCACTGTCATCGCGGACATGTTGACACGAGAAACTGAGGCGATGGAAGTTTTGTGGTAACAGAAGAAAGGAAATTATACAGGGTAATTAAAAAAGAATGAACCGATTTCATGACGCATTGCTTCAGTTCTCAAGCATCATCATATAATGAGTCAGTGACCATTTGAAAGAGGAGTCATCTAAGTTGTGAATGGCTGCCACAGGGGCGCTGAAGTGGCGTCGTTCTTGCGGCAACGTTCATTTGTTCGTTTACCCTCGGAATGGCGAGTCCTCAGCAAAAGGCGTTCTGCGTTCTCGAGTTCGCGAAAACAAATTCGGTTGTCACGGTGCAGCGTGCTTTTCGAAGGCGATTCGGCATTAATGCGCCCTGTCCTAAGAACATTCGACGGTGGTTTTGACAGTTTCAAGAGAGTGGGTGTCTGTGTAAAGGAAAAAGTCCAGGACGACCACGAGTCTTGGAGGAACAAGTGGCGAGAATCCGTGCTGCGTTTGAGAGGAGCCCGCGGAAGTCAACAAATTGAGGTAGCCGTGAGCTTGCGATCCCTCAATCCACTGTTTGGCGTGTGCTAACAGTACGTCTACATTTGAAACCATATAGACTGCAGCTCGTTCAGGCACTTACCAATGACGACAAAAGGAAGCGGATGGAATTTTGCGATTCGATGCTGGAGATGATGGAAGACGAAACCTTCATTTCACGTTTAATTTTTAGTGATGAAGCGACTTTTCACTTGAGCGGCACAGTCAATCGTCACAATGTGCGTATTTGGGGAACAGAGCACCCACATGAAACAGTTGAGCACGAAAGAGATTCCCCTAAGGTGAACGTCTTCTGTGCTGTGTCTCAGGACAAGGTTTATGGTCCCTTTTTCTTTGAAGGAAACACCGTTACAGGACAAACCTATCTCGATATGCTCCAAAACTGGCTCTTCACTTCACTGCAAGCAGATTCGCATGACTTCATTTTTCAACAAGATGGAGCACCGCCCCATTGGCACCTGATGGTCCGAGCTTTTTTAAATGAAAAAGTGCCCCAGCGATGGATTGGTCGGAAGGGGGCCCAAGACCTTGCTCTTTGTGCTTGGCCTGCGAGATCCCCAGACCTCACCGTGTGTGACTTCTTCTTGTGTGGATATGTAAAAGATCACGTTTATGTTCCACCGCTACCCACTAACCTCGATGACCTTAAACATCGAATAAAAACAGCGATTAAGTCAGTGCAGCGTGATATGCTGATAGGTGCCTGGAGGAATTCTCTTATCTCATTGATGTTGCCCGTGCTGCAGGTGGTGGCCACATTGAACACTTGTAAGACAGGAAATAAAAGTTTATTGTGAGTAGAATACTTGTGACTTGGCTGGAGTTTTGTATTGCTTTCCTTTAATAAAATATTGTGTAATAAAATCGGTTCATTCTTTTTGAATAACCCTTTTTAAGCCAGCAAGCGATTAATACTGTGACATGACGCCTGCAAATCGGAATAGTGGAGGCAGAGCGGGAGTCCACTGCTAACCAACGGCTCCTCATACACACATTCCCGCTGCAACTAACAGATACAGAATAATAAATTGGTGAGTAACGGTTCGGTAAGCACGTTTCGTGGCAACGGAGAAACAGAATAGCACGAACTGTTCGAGGTGGTGATCTATATTCGGGTCGCTTGAAAGTTAATTCAGTTAAGGATAGTTTAATTATTCAGCACTCGTAAGGGAGGTCAATGATTCAGAAGGGAGTTCTGTAGTTCAGTTGAGTGTTCATCTGTGGACAACGGAAGCTGAAGAAGTGACCGTTTCGTAAATCAGAACCAAGTCGGTGACAGTGGAAGAGAAGACAATCGTAGTCCAATAAGGAATGGAGCGAGTAATTGTTTGCAAGATGTTATTGTTGCGACTTATACTAGAAGTGCCAGCACATCCAATCATCCTACCCAGAACCCGTTATATTCGTCTCGCAAACCCACATACGTGAAGTATATAATTACACAGCACGGTTTTGGTCTATTATCTTACAAGACGGTCTGATATTTCAGAGTTCTCCTAAGCTAAAACCATAGAAGTTGAGGGGAGGTTCAACGAAGGTGGGAAGACCAAAGCAAAGTCAGAGGAAGCTACTAGGGGTCAATTATTACGGAATTGTTAAGGAGTTTCCGTAGATGTGAGACATCAGGTCCTCATGGCGGTAACCATGAAGAATGCCTTCTGGAATGTGAAGTCTGGTAGAATTTTACTCACATTTCGGGGAACGTAGTGCCTCTGTCTTCAGGATCGAAGGATGACGCACATGATGCAGTATTTTCCGCCGAAACATGCGCAAAAATATCGGACATTCCTACATGGAGTCATATACCAGAAGACAATACCCTGCACAGCCTTTACACTTTCCTTGGAGGATGATCGAAGGGAAGTGGGAGGCAGTGGTAAGGTAGTCATGGAAGAATTCTTAGAATTACTGAACAAGAAGTTCTGGGAAGAATGGATTGCTTATGTTTTCACAGGGCACGGAACTAATAGAAAAAAGACGTCTCCAATATTTATTTTTTGGAGTGTGTATTCGTTGTCGCGGTAAAGTGTTTACCAAGCCGTTGGCTAGCAAAGGGGATTCACATATGAACATACAGAATTGTGGGACGGGTTTACGAGCCCAGGTGCCGTGGCGCACATACAAAGTTTCCATAAAGTTTGGCTCAACCATTTAAAAGTTAATAGGAGGGAATAAATAGATACAGACAGCAGGGTCATCCCATAATCTTACTTTTATTTTTTCAAAATAAGGAAAGTAGGCTAAAGATTATTCTTTAGTTTTCGTGATGTAAAATTAAGGAATTGTTGCTAGATTATCTAACTGAAACGGAGGACGAGGAATGCTATAATCACGTGATTTGGACGGATATTCAATGCAGCATTTGGGATGACGTAAAATGAAACTAAAATGGTGAAGCGTCACGCTCAGAGTGAAAGCTGACGGGAAGCGGAAATACGACAACTGAAGTACATTTAATTCAAACGCAATTTATATGGTAACTGACATCCATTCACACATCAACATCAACGACTGAAAATTCATTTGCATTGTTACAACATAAAAGATAATTATGTATTATCTGGCGCGAATAGAAATCTGATTAGATTCCAACATGTGGCTGAATTCAAAAGAAACAATATAATGCCAGTCAACCAACAGGGATACCAACCCCTCTGTCGCTTTCAAACAGTTGAAACATCCTCTAATTCCACATTTTCTTGGGTCATGCTTCAATATACAGTAGAACTTGGCTATAACGTCATCAAAGGGACCTAAAAATAGTGTCGTTATAAACGAATGTCGTTGTAACCGAAATGGGCACTTCCACAGTAGCCTTATGTTAGTCACGTAAAAATCTACCAAAAACCGAGTTAAAATGTTGCATTTTTTTAGTGAAATACGTAGTTAAGTACAGACTAACGTAACATTAACGTGGAATTGCCCAAATGTGTAATATCAAAGACATATTACAGCGCTTTTCACTGACAGTACACACCGCACTAATACTGTATATTAAAGGTAGGCCTACTCACCAAATTACAGTAGATTACATCAACTGTTGTGCCTTACTGTACGTAGATACGAGTACAGTAATCAGTTATCTTCATCTGTTTCCTGTTACTTGCCCAATACACACTTTCTAAATTACGTTCAGTGTCCATATCAGAGAAATTCAGGAATGAAAATGACGTTACATACGAGGTTGATGCATTTGTGCATGTCGTACTAATCAAGGTATAAAAACAGTTGCTTTATGAGGAATTAGTTCGTACCATTGAATATTTGACGCAACAGACAAGGTGTCGCAGAAACCGATGTTGCTATAACCAAGTTTTACTGTATTCTCTTCTATGACGAAGGTCGAGTTTTCTTCGCTGAAACAAGTCGGCAATAACGATTTTACTGAGATGAGAAGGGATGATTTGTGGAGAAGAAGTTGTTTGTTTCAGATACTGAAGTAATGAAGGGGTGGGTGTGCTGAAAGCAGTATTCCCATCGCAATAACCTACACTAAGGAGTGTGTCAGTTCCGGTCCCACTGGCCTGAAGTTGTGTTCCAGCCATTTTGTTTTTGTATATCAGCATTTGTTAGCTGCACTGCTATCTTCCCGGCGTCCCGAATCTTCTTTGAGTTAAGCTTTATATCATATTCATTTATTTTAATTTAAAATTCTAACTTCTGCTTGATGCTTTTTGTTTCATACTCTGTATGCAATAAACGATCGCATTAATGCAATAAGCTTGCAATTTTAAGTGATTTGTTTTTTCAGCGCCCACGCTCTACAACCATAATGACACAGACATTTTTCTTAAATAAATAAGACCGCATTATAGCATAAAGTTTAATGCGAATAAAGTGACTTTCTTCTCCACTGTAATTTATTCAAGACAGCCAATTTACAGTTACTTATACAGATTTATACTTTAATCAACTATGAAGCAGTTACACTGACATATTATTTTAATAACTCTTACTTTCCTTGCAATATGCTTATGTTTCAAATTTAAATTTAATTTACGGCTCCCTTGCCTACAAAGAGAATTATATTTTATCTAGATTTTCCCCAAAATACCTTCTCTCAAATCTCTGCACTCTACATAAATTAGATAAACCAGTTTTAATACACACTACAACGTTTTCGCATACAACGTAGCTGCAGTACTTGGTATATGTAAATTTAGAAAACAAAATTCCTTACTTTCTCATAAAATTCTAAACTAATTGTCCCTTCTGAAGATACCTTATATCGGAAGCAACTGAAAGTACTGATTTGTTTCAGTATCGTACGTAAATGTGTATCTTGTTTCCAGTTCTTTCCATCACTCTCGAAGGTTATAATTTTATTTTTATTTCTTATTGTCTTCAGCATGGAAAAAATTTCACATATGATGTACTCATAATATTCTTCTAGCCTGAAGTTTGGGGGCGGAAGCTTTCTCCGAAACATTGGTACACCCACCTACAAAATTACAGGGCGATACATCTCATTAGACCGAAATTTTAATGTTGTATCAGTGTTTTTACTTGCATATTTCGTCATTTATGTACTTAATTATTTCCTCATTTGCGTACTATGTGTATTTACTTTCCACTTTAGCGGCCTCCGTAGTCTAGACGTTCCCACCTCATGACTCGTAGTACGCGGGTTCAAATACCCGGCGGAGGTCGTCGAATTTTTAAGAGCGGAAAATTCAGGGAACAAGTCCTCCGGGAGGGACTTTAAGCCGTGGGTCCCGTGTTGTAGCTTTACGTCAAGTAAAAGAACCTCATATCTCCAAAGGAGGTCACTGAGTCAAATTTACGGACGTTTCCCGCCCATCAGCAGTCTCCAATACCTCTGGTAGATGGGGGAAGCATTATAGATACCTCTCAGCTAGAAGAGTCGGTCTCGTTGGCTGGGCGGGACTGATGGTAAGCACCAGTACCGGTAGGATATAGAGACTGGTAGAAATCATAGAGGGAAGCACAATGGACCAATACAGGTCTCAGTGCATGGGGAAACCCACCCTCTCCAATAACTAACTAACTACTTTCCAGTTTACCTACGTGTTTATTTGCCTTATTCCGTCCTTTGTTTTGCGAATTATCTGATAGCTTTAGCACTCTAAAGGAAAGTGGAGGGAACGTGACTAGCTAAGCACCGGAAAGTAGCTTGTCCAGTGTAAATGGTATCTCCTACTGATTTATAGTCAGATAGGTTGTGCCTCTATGGTCTAGTGGTTAGAGTTCCCGGCTACAGATCCAGAGGTCCCGGGTTCAATTCCTGGGACTACCAAATTTTTTAAAAGTGGAGGGTCTGGAACGGGGCTCTGCCTCGTGAGGATAATTCAGGAGCTATTTCAAGGAAATAGTGGCTCCGGTCTAGAAAACCGAATTTAACGGTCTTGAGGATCCGTTGCGCTGACCACGTGACAGCAACTATCCGCAAAAGTTGGCACTA
Source organism: Cryptotermes secundus (assembly GCF_002891405.2). NCBI lineage: Eukaryota > Metazoa > Arthropoda > Insecta > Blattodea > Kalotermitidae > Cryptotermes > Cryptotermes secundus. Next base: position 300,198 of record NW_019731236.1, on the reverse strand, counting down.
ACTTCTCCGACAAGCGGCGGTCGCTCGGTCGGTATACTTCTCTTGCGGAATACAGGCTACGGAGTTTGTTTTTGTCTGTTTATGTTTGATAGTTAAAAGTCGTATATTTTGAAATAACAAGGAGAAATTTATAGTGGCCACTTACATTTCTACGCTTTAGGGAATGTCTCAGAAAACCAGACGGTAAATGCCGAAAGATTCTTATTGCAGTATCTATAAACAGTTAATAAAATACTGGCCGTTGTCTCAGCGAATTACGTGAGCCCACCGCACTATGTAGGCACCGTAGTTATAAACTGTTGACACGCCTGTAACAAATCACCTTTACTGAGGTCAAGTTGCAATCTTTCGTCTGTTATCGTAGTCGTATAAAAACAGTAAGCTTACGCTCAAGCGCCATATCTTCACAGAGATATTAGGTTTTCGGACTTTATCCACTCTTTGTTGATACTATGACCAGTATTTCACTGATGACGACGTATCGATTTACATCAGTATCCGAACATGACGTAATGCACTATGTCGTTATATGTTGATGACGTAACTTCAAAGCATGTTTCAATAGAAGTACACCACTGGTCCCGCCCCACAAGTCTTACGGCAGCCATGATTATGCTATACTTCACCGAACTGAAGGCGAGGCAATTACCAAGCCTGCCTGCGTGAAACTTAACTGTGCAAGCTGAAGACATGATTTTCGGATGATTCTACCGTCATAATTGATATACTGAAAGTGAATATTTGTCTAAATGAACAGTAGAGCTGTCAAAATCAACAACTTCTACACGTCACTTGCCTCTCCGTCTTTCAGGAACAGAACACGGCTAATTATGGAAAATTAACAAACAAAAAATAGAAGGATAATCTGTTACGCACACCGAAAAGACGATCTGTCAGGTAGTGTCTCTACTGTGGTTGTTTGGTTGAATCACAGAATAAGTCTGAACATGTACTTCTTAAAATTCTCACGCGTCTGTATTTCTGCCTTTGCACGTTCTAGGGAGTAGGCACTCTTTAAGTTCCTAAAGCATACCAACAAAGTGGCGAGACAGAAAATTCGATAACTCATGATTCAATAAAATAGAGGGGGAAATCTATAATCTTTGACGTTACCGTACACTTAAAAATCAGGAACGCTGAGTTTACACTGATCTAACTGCACGAATCTTTCCAATTGGAAAAATAAATTAAAGTTACTTTGGTCCCATACAAACTGAAGTTACATTATTACATAGTGCACTAACCTTCCATCCTGTCTTCAGGGTCTTCTTGGCGTTCTTGGCGGTGTCTTTCAGATGGGTACGATGGAGTTTCACAATCATCTTTTGATTCACAGCAAATAATTCTTTCATATTTGTTCAATGACTGAACTAAAGACTTCATATTCACTGTAACATCTGGGTGACACGATGACGGATCGTATTCAATAATAACCAATTGCAGCACTAAATTTAACGGCTATTATCTGCCGTTTGGAACCTATTTCAATGTTATTACACATGGCACGTTTTTAAAAAACATCTGAATCGGTATCATTAAAATATAGCTCTTCAATTATAAGTGTTAGGAATCTGAACAAGATTCCTTCAAGCACATATATTTATGTACCAATATGTACAATGAGTTGTCAGTTTACCGCGCAATTACTAAACACACAACACTGATCTAAATGACTTCGCCCAACTTCAGACTATCAGCATATGAGCCAAGCCCATTCTTTCAACTGATAAATACAGAGCCATAACTGTTTAACAGGCATCGCAATATTAAGGCCCGAGTAAATACGACTGGGATACAGGAACATGGAGCACCGCTACCAATAGAAAGCATACGCGTATAGAGCGCTGGCCGACAAGCGACTAATCATAACCTGATCTAACTGTCCGTTCATGTTGCGAGATCATATCCACCAGCACAGTGACTGCTTAAATACTACTGACGTAGGTACACTGTTACCGCTGTTAACCATCTTGGAGTCATGTTGCTTTATCGCTATTTAAGTCACTCCTCAGCCCATAACGGTAACAGAGACAGTAGAAATGGGTGTTATGCTACTATTCTTTTATCTAGGTCGAAACACTCCCCAACCCGCCTATGTCCTCAACACGCAAACACCCTTTATAATCTACGCAAACATGGGTTAAAAAAGGGCGTGACTTGCAGTAATTCTTGGAATTATGCATTTGACTAATGTGGAATATTGATTTTCCTTTTTGTAAAATGCAAGTACAGCAAACAGTTCCGGCACGAAATAGGTCATGTGATTTGACGAAGAAGAATGAGTAGCATGCAAGTCTTAACGGAAATGTAACCGAACGGAAACACATCTCCCTGCCATCTCCGTCTTCTTCTTCTTCATCTTCTTCTTCTTCTTCCACTGATTAAGAACTCCGACATGTTCGATGCAGAAATAATTTTGAAATTTTGAAATTTTGAACCCTTAAACATTTTGTAGGAGTCACTGGACGCGGAATTAGATCGCCGTAAGGCCTTTACAACACACGATAACACAACACTGAAAACGCTGATAGGCACCGAGAGGGATTCGAACTCGCTGCCTTAGTGTTAGACAGACCCAATGCAGCACCTCAGACTGTGCATCGCTGTGAATATTTTTAAAATGCTTGAGCCAACAGCATTTCTCCTTGGATATAGGTGAGGACATCGCAAGGCCTTTTTACTAACGCAGATAATGTACAGTAAAGTTGTCCTTGTGCTTAACTAATTAAGCACTATGCCACGAAGGCATATGGGGGAGTGGATGTATAGATCCACATTTTCTTGACTATGGCACTAGTCGGAGGTGAGCGATCAGTTTCACGCCCCGTCCGCTTTACCCCCTCGGAAAGAGCCCCCGGCACCCATTCGATAAGAGGTTGGGTGGACCCCAGAGCCGGTCTGGACGACTTGAGGAAAATTCTTGACCCTACCGGAAATCGAACTCCGACCCCTCAGTCGTCCAGCCCGTAACCCGTCGCTGTACCGACTGAGCTATCCCGGCTTAATAAGGAAAAATGTGAAAGAGAACCCATACACCGTAGGGGTACTACGTGTGAAGGAGTGGGTTCAAAGGCGTTGGGTCATTGTGTCTGTATTAAATTCAATTCAGTTCAATTCAATTATATTCAATATCCATATCACAAGTGTTAAATACACGTATGAGCTTCAGTGAAACTCAGGTTAAAACAGCAAATCGCTACAAAAGGATATGATATAAACCAGGAGCAACATGCAAGGCTGCACAGGAGGCTGCCACTGACGCCCTAAACCAAGGTTTCGGAAGGATAAAAGCATTCTTGGGGCTCAGCATTAGGAATATGAAAGATCATATTTTTAGAATCACGTTAACTCTGTGCGGTATAAGACACGAAATATTTTCTCTTCAACATTGGGATCGTGGATTCAAATCCTACTCAACGCATGGCTGTATATACGTATATCCACTTTTTTTTGTGTGTGTTTGTGTTGCCCTATGTAGGCAGCGGCCTTGCGACAGCTGACCCCATCCAAGGAGTCCTACTGACTGTCCTCAAGATTCATAATTTCAGATTAATTCTGAATGGAAACGGGCCGGAATGCCTAATAAATAAAGAAGAATTATATAAAATATTTTTATTTATATAGATTAGGTAAGATTGTGATGCCTTGTGCCATTAAGGGCTGTACTGAACGGGAATGTAACTTAGAATCTAAATTGAAATGGAAATCCTGAACCATGGTTCAACATTGCTTTGGTTTCTAAGCGGTAACGTCAGAACTTCCATTTTGCAAGTTTATTTTGTCACATTTACCATTTTGATTAACTCATACTCTTTATGTGACGTCACAGACTTCCTAATGGCGCTGACGCACAGCGGGACCTCAAGCCGGCAACGCAATTCTCATGCTCAATAAAACGTCTGCATTACAACCGATGTTCACGCCGCAGGGCTTTGACTTCTGTAGAAATGAGGCTTTATCAGGATAACACACGTATTGCAAAAAATACAAAAGGGAAACATAGATAAGCTTATTATTACGATATACAACTTACACTGAATCATTCTTTGGGGACGTTACAGCGGCGACTTTGAAGTGCAGTGTGACGCCGTGTAGTATGGTAGAAATTTGTCGACGTTCTGGAGAAACGTACAGCCTCAAAGCAGTCGGTAAACTTCTACCAGACCACACGGCGTGACATCCCAGAATACAGCAATCTTCATTCTTTGATGTAGTGTATCACTCATTCAGTCATGGAGCTGAGCCCTTCTTGAGAAGCCGTCAATTGTGCAGCTACTCAAGAACTGAATCACCGTGTTCATAAGAGCCATCCATTTGTCACCATTCTGATCCAGAACGATCCAGTCTATACCGTCCCAATCTCTCTCTCTAAAATCCATTTTAATACTGTCCACCCACCTACGTCTTGGTCTTCCTAGTGGTCTCCTTCCTTCTAGCTTTCCCACCAATATTCCATATGCATTCAACTTCTCCCCCATTCATACTAGTGTGTGTAGTGTATATTTAACAAGATACAAAAATAAATAATTTCTCTCTTTTCACTGTTGATCAGCTTTTAAAAACGAAGACATGCGATCCTATGTAGCACAATATACGTTGATCCTGTGAACATCAGAATGGAACTTCTATTGCACACAGGTTGGCACACGTTGTAACTGCCTCCGCGGTCTCTGTTGCCGATGTTTGCCCCCAAGGAGGAAGGACTCAACGCTGATACTTGGATCTCTTTTCAATAAGAAGTGGGTAAAGATGGACCACATCGCTAAACGAAAGTCCGGGCAGAGGTGATGTTTCCTGTCATTCCACGATTAAGATTACTTCAAACGTGTGTTTACTATCACATTCATGCTATTATGAGAAGAATCAAAGTAGTAATAGGTCTCTGCATTTGTTTAGGCATGTTGCAAAGAAGCTTTCAGCAGAAGTAGAAATCCTCTTCTAATCTATGTTTCAGCACAGTGTTACAAAATTAGTAAAATTAAGTATTACACTAAATAACAATAGATACAACTTCACATGCCACTAACTAATACTTAAAAACCACTACATTATTCGACCTCAGAGATTACCAACAATTAGTACATAGCTACTCGTAAAAACCGAAACGCCGGTTCACACAAGATCTACACGGCACCACATTCCAGAAGACAGCACTCTTCATAGTTCAGCCTAGTTTAGTTAGTTTACTGAGTCGAGTTTCATTACTAGCATAGAACCGTGTCCATATAACACCAGGTTTTTGTGCTACACAGGTTCAATGCATACGAACATACAAACTACAGTACATACAACTACTGACACTGTTTACATCAGTTCAGTTACTACAACTGTCACTACTGGCCATTGTTATTTCTATTCTCAATCCATTTTCACATTTTACATTTTTGCTTCCATCTAACCTCACGGGGGATGATATTGTGACGAATATGACCATTGTTAGGAAACGGTTCAGTAATAAACCATTGCTAGATAACGTTCTGTAAATAGATTCCCCAGGTTACGCAGTCAGCAATGGGGCCTCCGTTGCTAGGAGGTTTCCGTGGCAACGAATATTAAAGAACACACATTTCCGTGACAACGGGAGAATAAGAACTGACTGCTCTAGGTGGTGACCTATATTCTGGTCGCCTTTAGTTACAAGGGAATGTGTCCAGCGATTCTTCGTTCGACATTCGTCACAGTGGAAGAGAAGGCACCCGTAGTCCAGTAAGGAATGGAGCTAGTCTTAGACAGACACTGATTGTGGGCTGGTATAGTTGACTGTAATTATAATAGAATCGCCAATAAATACAGTCATCTAATCCAGAACCTACTATTATTAGTCACGTAAACCCCTCATACCTGACAATATTATGATAATGATATGTTACTTTAGAGTACTCCTATTAGTGATGTGTAGTGACGTGAAGGAAAGTGATCCAGCATGAAGAAAATCACGATGTTTTCGTCATGAAAATATTAATGTCTGAGTGGGANTCTACGACACGGGACCCACGGCTTAAAGTCCCTCCCGGAGGACTTGTTCCCTGAATTCTTCCGCCCTTAAAAATTCCACGACCTCCGCCGGGTTTGAACCCGCGTACCTTGAGTCATGAGGTGGGAACGCTACCCCTAGATTACGGAGGCCGATTACAGGAGAAGTAGGTTTCTGAACATAAGATTTTCCTCCACACGGATAAAGTGTGAGAAAACAAAAATAGAAAATTAATGCAGCATTAATTCAATCCAGTACTTTCGAAACCCTTTATGTTCCGCGTTACTTTAAGCTTATTTACTGCAGAAAGAAAATCTCAACACATAGTAATCAACATTGAACCAAAATAACATGAAATATACAATAGAGCAAGTAAATATAAAATTCGTATGAACTACAGAACACTTCCAGACTTCATCCCGACATCAAGGTGACGTCACTTACCTGATCTTTGTCTTCCTGAGAGCGTGGCCAGAGGGTCGCCGAGAGATGAATTTCCCCAAGGTATTCAGACTTTGCGGGATCACACAGGGTCAGAGTTATATCGGAAGATCTGCAATTGAGGCGTGATAAAATACTACAGTGTTAATAATTTGAAACAATCGAACAAAACAAGAAGAAACAAATACAATTTTTACAGAAGCACACCAATTTGGAGCCATGTGTAATTCGACCTGGAATTCAGTGTTTCCTACATTCTTGGAGATTATGTATTCTTGAAAATATATATTCACTTCTGAGATAGTGTACCAACAGTCGCGACACTATGCTCATAAAAAATGCTGTTATTCACAATAAATAATTATAAAAGGCATAAATATCGCGTTGTATAAATCCATAAAGTTGAATGTTCATGATTTATTTTATCCGTCTTCTAGTGCATACATCTATCCCCTCTTCTCACTCGCACTACATGTTTCGGCACAAAAGTGCTCTGTGTTGCGTCTTGCTCCTGTGACTGCGTATGTTATATCACACTATATATCACTAGTTTGTCGTGGATTGGATCAGCACTGAAGATGGCACTTTTGTGCCGAAACATGTAGTGCGAGTGAGAAGAGGGGATAGATGTATGCACTAGAAGACGGATAAAATAAATCATGGACTTAAATCAGTGCAACAGGACGCTAAAATATAACATAAGTTGAATGTTGCTAAAGTAAATCTACTTTAAGACCCTGCACTTTATAAAATCCTGTTACCTAGTTTACTGTCGACAAACCCAATCAACAGTAGAGATGCTAATATATAGAGAATCATAAATTACGTTTCTAAAAGAGATAACCAGCCGCGGTGATACCTCACTGCAGAGAAATGTATCACATATCTTGCGGCATGCCGGTGTGCGGCCTACCTAAATCTTGCTGTTGACAAAGCGACTCAATTGAAAAGGCACTCTACTGCACAGAATAACGAATTTTGCTGTCGAGGAAACTCAACAGTAGATCTGTTATCCTTCTTGTGTTCCACATGTATTCTGCCGGCGCGTTTTCTTCATCGAAAAATGCAGAGTGGTACTAGTTGACTTGTTTCTGGTACCACTCTCTTCATCTGAGTCTCGTTCACTTGCCCGATGTGATTTCAACAGGTCTGAAGTCTCGGTGTATTTAACGCTGTCTATGCCCCTTTCGTGGAAACATAGCACATATCTATACTGTAGCCTATATAAACCTTCCGAGATTGAGTTTCTTCTAAACAACATACATTCATTTTGTACCTCATAGGAAACACACTACAACTCAGCTACAAAGACCGAACGGTCTAATGCTCTTTAGGGCAAAAACCGCTGTTTATTGTAAGAACCATATGAAACATACAAATACATTCTGTGGGCAGAACACAGAGTTTCAATGTGTTCAAGCGGCTGGTATCAACTGGGTTTCAAAGGGTGTATACGCTTGCAAGACGCATGGCATAGTAAAGGAATACTGCTTCTATTAAAAATTGATCCTGTCTCTGTCCTCAAGGGCAATCAATTACAAACATAATTTCTGTGTGACAGACACTGCACGCACGTATGGCAGCGCAAATGCAACAAAACACGCAATCTCTCACTTAACTGTCAGGTGACCCATGACGGAACAGAGAGTGTGAAGTAGGTGTAGGCTTTAGGGTTTAATGAAATGCGCTTCTTCTTCTTCATCATCATCGTCGTCGTCGTCATGTTGTTAGGGAACTTCGAGATGCACGCTCATTTATACAGGGGGGGGGGGTATTTCTTCGTCAATTACTACAAAGTAAATTACAACTAAAACTGAGAAAAGTAAAATTTATCAAACTGGTGAAGTTTCAGCTTACTCTGAATATTTGTATGTCCGTTTTGAAGGATGGGTGTTCAGATATTCTCTCGTGTTGGAAAACTTCATCTACCTACAGTTAACTTATTTTTGCGGGGACGGGATTGGAGTGGTGTCCTCTCACTTCTGGTACTGTTAGTATTCCAGCCCATTTCCTTCAGAGCCAATCCTCAGATCGCTCTATAAACTGCTTGGAAGCACTCTGAACTTTTACTTAGCGCTTCAATATGCCTCGGTTCTTTTCCAATGAATTTGTTGTTTCGGCCATTCATGTCCTCCACTCACTTTCACGTGCCACTGCTAAGGCAGCTTCCCGAACCATTTACGTTCTCATCTTCAGCATCGCGTGTCCGGTCTTTTGACCTGCTCCATTCCCATTATTTATTGACAATCTGTTAAGTCTTCAGATACCGGATGCACCCCAATTTAGAGCAAATATTTTCCATTTGCGCTCAGGTCATTGCACAGAAAGTTATTTGCTCACTCACTCACACACTAATTTAGGTAAATCAGCTAAATTAACTAATCAGCCGATAATATACGCAAAGATTACGCCGCATAGTGTGGTAGAAAAGTATCACGTTTCGGGTGAATTTGCTGCCTCCACATTCAGAGCAGAACATGCTTCCTTATAACCTCGGTCCGTCATTCTTCATTATACATGAAAAGTGCCTCGATGTTTTATATATATATACACACACTGAAGTGCCAGAAGTCATGGGATAGGTACCTAGTATCGTGTAGGACCCCCTCTAGCCCGGCGAAGTGCAGCAACTCGACGTGGCATCGATTCCATAAGTGGACGAAAGACCTCTGGAGAGATGTTGAGCCATCCCGTCTGGATAGCCGCCCACAGCTCCCTGGTATTTATAGGTGCAGGATTTTAGGTGCGAATGGACCTCTCCACCACGTCCCATAAATGCTCGATTGGGTTCATGTCGGGCGAACGTGGTGGCCACACCATTCGTCGGAACTCTCCAGAATGCTCCTCGAACTGATTCTGGACAACTCCGGTCCGATGACACGGTGCATTGTCCTGCTGGAATATCCCATCGTTGTGGGGGTACATGAAGTCCATGAAGGGCTGCAAATGGTCACCAAGCAGTGTAACGTGGCGGTCACCGGTCAATGACGTGTTTCGGTGGCCGAGCGAACATAACTCATGCCATGTGAACACACCCCACATCAGTATGGAACCACCACCAGCTTGCACGGTGCTTTTTTGACAACTGGCAACTATATTGTGGAATGTAGAGCCGTTGCTAAGTAACGACGCGAAATAAGCAGCCATAAAACACTCGTTGATAGGTAATTGCTCTGTAAACAACGATCGTTGCTAGATAATGGCCGAAACAGGCAAGCATGCAGCAAAAGAAGAGTTGTTGGGGCGGTGTTTCCTGTGCGGTCCGTGCCGACGATATAACAAGGGCCAGCTGCCATTAGAAGGGAGTCTAAAGAAAGCAGTGAGAAGAGTAGGAGGTTAATGTGAGATGGCCGTCAGCCTGGGAGTCAGTGAGTGGAAAGGAATGAGTTCGTTGGTGAGTGAATGAGTTAGAGGACTGTTGCTGTTTAGTCCTTGTGAGCTGCTGCTGTTAGAAGCTGGTATCTAAGGCACGGGTACAGTTCGGGAATCCTAATGAAAGTGGAATGTCTGCGCTGAAAGCCGTTCTCAGAAAACTGGTGAAGACTCAGGAGGCTTAGAAGAGTTAAGTGTCTGCTGCAGTGAACTACAGAGTGTGTGAATTAGCGACAGTGCTGTAGTTACTTGTAGTTATGATCTGTAAGCGTTCAGTTAATCCAATTACTAATCCAAACCTGTCTATAGTCACTCACACACGTGACAATATACAGGACTACTATCAATGATTCATTCGTTTTTAAAACTCTATAGTATCCAAAGCAATATACGTATAAATATGATTGATATATAAAAAGAACTATAAGCTCACCAAGTTTTCTTCACACTCTACAAATGTTCTATGTATGCCCCCTGGGTCACACGACACACGTCCAGGCGGTAGTCGAGCTCGTTCCACACATTTTGCAGCTTCATCCTGTCAGTGGTCATCACTGTAGCATCGATGCGTTCCTTCAGCTCTACTAGTTGGGGTACGTAAACACGATCCTTAATGTACCCCCAGAGGAAGAAGTCACAAGGCGTTAGATCAGGTGATCTGGGGGGCCAAGTGAACAGAGCTACGTCATCCTCACCAACACGCCCAATCCAGCGATGCCGAAGTTCATTGTTTAGGTAGCGACGAACATTGCCGATACCATCGTAAAATGCTTTGTTTACATGGCGGTTGTTTTCCGTACTCTCTTTTGAATGCGCGTTGCCCTGCTATAACAAACGAAAAATCTTTTCTTGCTTTGTCGCCATTTTGTAAAGGCACTGAATGCGTACGGCCAACTGGTGCACATAATACAAACTTAGTGAGTTTACGGTTATTTTTATATATGAATCATATTTATACATATATTACTTTGGAAAATATAGCGTCTTAAAAATGAATGAATCATTTATAGTATCCCTGTATATACACGACCAATGCTGTTTTATCACATTATTTCCTGAAAATGACGAGACAGCAGTTCTTTGAAACGTTTACCTTATGCTCTGGATTGATAAGCCTAGTAGCCCGGAAAGATCTATAAATTTAGTGCCCGTAAAAGTTCCCTATCTTATATTCATTTTGCAGCCTTGTGGGTTACGATACTGTTTAGTCTTGTATATGGGTATATGTTACGAAAGAATACTTTGCCTCCAGCAGATGGATTCTTTCTGCAAGTGTTCTAAACGAAGAATTCCGATGGAATGAACAATATTCTTACGGTAAAATTTTAATGAACTCCTAAGAGATCATTTAATTACATAATCTCTTGCGATCAACTGTTATAAATATTTATTATTCAAGATTTTTTGACCATTTAAGATGAAATAAGAGGGAGCACCATTTTTCTTGAAAATAACTGGAATTCTAGTTTGAAGTTAAGTATAATCAAATACTTGGTGTTCCAGTGCTTCCCGATAAACCCAGCTGTCATCAAGTTGCTGAAGGTAGGCAAGAAAACCGTCCATACTGGATTCCAAAATAATCTTATGGGTGTCTAGACATTTTAATTTTCCAGTTTTATTAAAAAACAGCACAATCATGAAGTCCTAGTAAGCATAGTAATTGTAAAAAGGTAACAAAATATTCGAATTGTACTCACTTGCCAAGCTCCAACTTGGTGAGGTCCAGGAAAGCGGAGCCCATGAAGTCGTCCTGCAGCACCCAGTCGTAATCAAACACCTGGAAAACGAACAGATGTTCAGAGGATCAGAAGGGGCAGCAGAACCAGAAGCCACACGCTCTCCTTGAGTTATGCTCTGAGATGCAGCTGGAAAGGAAACCAAAGAAAGGAAAGGAAAGAAAGTTGGCTGTCAAGTCTTTATGTATCCCTAAAAGTAATGTATGTATCTTGAAGACAAACATTCCCTGTCACGTGACCGTTTCTTTATGGTAAGATATTTTTGCGTTTGAGTTTACCTTCACGTCACATTCAGCTTATTGTGAGCCGATGCGGACAGAAAATATATGTTCGTGTCAGGCTCATCAGTTCTAGGGAGCCAATACAGTGCGATCATCAAACAGCTTCCCGCATAACTTTCAGCCGCGTGCGTCCGCTTCTTCCTCCTGGGCGACTGAGCGATTAGCGGTAAGCTCTCAGATGATCGCAGTATACAAATCCACTTTGGTCAGTATATAAGAAATATGTGATATTTTCAAGTTATGGCACTCAGCTTGTGGGTTCAGTGGTAAGTGGTGCCAGCTTTCAACGTCGAGTGGGACACATTGGCTCTTAAGTCCTAAGTTATTTTCCTTAGCCTTCACAGGTGAATAGCAGAACAGTAGCTAGCCCATTGTTACCAGTACATCATACAAAACAATCGTTTCCTTCAACAACAACAATTCCTGTAGCTGGAAAATCATCAATTAATATTCCACGAACCAACCATTTACATCACGGTTCGTACCTTAATATGGACTGGCATGAAAGGGTCTTCAATGGGTAACGTAAAACTTTCATCCCATATTGGATTCAGGTCCCTGTAGATGGTCTTAGACTTGTACAGCAGCTGACCGCCCACTTTGAATTTTACGTATGGGTCGCTTGTACCTGGAACAGAATAAAACAGCCACATACAGCCGTATTTGGGCTACCGTGCGTTTCTCGGCTTTACCTCTGCTTCTCTGCGCTAAGAGAGATGGAAAGACTTATTGATACTTAAATATACCAAAGACTTTTCTCCACCTTTATGACGTAGCTGTATTTCTGCATTTAAATTCAGTTCCGATACTATAATTCAATTCAATTCTGTATTATTTATGTGCTGAGCCAACAGCCGAAAGGCCAATTACAGACATAGCACAGTGTAGATAAAAGTGGTTACATACTGGACAATCACAAGATAAAGTCAGAGACTAATTAAAGGTAGGCACTGGAGGAAAAACACATTCATACATATAAGGACACAAACATAATAATAATAATTTCATTATCACAGATCTAAGTTGCTACTGACAATTGAGAAATGTAAGGAATAGATATTTAGAAACAATAATAATAATAATAGTCCTTGGAATGAAATCCTTAACTGGAATAGCAAAGCCAATGTCAATAAAACAGGCCGTGATGCCCCCCAGGGTTGTGAGACATTTTCTAAAGAATTGACTCACAGATGGCGGTGAGATTGTTGGCTTTACTTTAACTTTTAACTTTACTCCCAGGATGATGAAGAAAACCGCAAACGAAGAAGAGAACATTATACGTCTGCGGTTCGTATTCTAGAGTAACCACTTTCGGATTTTGAGCTTCGAACATTATAAATGTGTACTTTCATGATTATCTGCAGTCCTTCCAACTGAATCAGTATTTTCAAACTGCAGCTTAATTTCAAAGTTTCGTCGTTTAGTTACCCCCTCGTTGGTGTCTCCACCTTATCGTGGTGAGGGGGTTTGAGTAGGCCAAGGACCCTGAGAGCTATAACAGCGGTAGCGTAGCTACTGGCAGGGCCTCCCTTGCTGGACAGGTCAAAGGGTAGGCATCAGACGAAGAGACACACCAAAAACCAAAACCTAATGCCGGAAGCAGCGTCATCAGCAGCGACTTGAAGCACAGAGCAAATGATGCTCGAGGTGGTTCAAGTTCGTATAGCAACAGGCGTGACCAGAGTGGTTTGAACGGCTGCTGTACTGCGATGTGGAAAGCAAATGGAAAAACTACCATATTATCACTTTTCCTGGATAGTCTCTTTCCAAAAACAGAGATACCATGTATGCGAGATGTTTCCTCTGGAAGCAAAACAATCCGGAAGTAAACTACACCCCCAATCGGATCTCCAGGGGGAGTGTTTCTAGAGGAAATGTCATGCAGGCGTTACAACAAGAAAAAGTGCGAAGATCAGAAGGAACATCATGGCTACAAGATTGGAACATGGAATGTAAGGACCTTGAATCAAGCAGGCAAATTGGAGAATTTGAAAATGGAAATGCAGAAGAATGAGGTGTCTGTTCTAGGTGACAGCGAAGTGCGGTGGAAAGGACAAGGTGAAATAAGAAGTGGTGATTATACAGTGTATTATTCCGGAGGTGAACGGGCTGACAGAGGTGTGGCAATAGTGGTGCATAAAAGTGTAGTGAGGAGTGTTGTTAAGGAGATTGTTTGTAATGACAGAATTATTGCTCTGAAGTTAAAGGCGGAACCGGTAGATATACTGATTATGCAAGTGTACATGCCAACATCAGAGTATGAAGATGATGAAGTGGAAAAAGTGTATGACACAATTGAAGAAATTCTTCAGGAAGATGGAAGAGGAGACACAAACAGCATCATATTGGGAGACTGGAATAGCATTGTTGGAGATGAACCATATCAGAATATTGTTGGATCACATGGACTAGGAAGACGGAATCACAGAGGTCAAATGCTTATTGACTTTTGTGAACGAAATGGATTGATTGTTACCAACACTTGGTTCAAGAAGCCAAAGAGAAGAATTTACACATGGAAGGCACCTGGGGATTGGAAGAGGCATCAGCTGGACTACATCCTTGTGAAACATCGATTAAGAAACAGTGTGAAGGATGTGAAGACGCTGCCTGGGACAGATATTGACTTTGACCACAACTTGCTGGTTGCCAAGTTCCGAACCAGGTTGAAGAAAATTATAGGATTTCGAAAGCGCAGACCCAGATGGGATTTGGAGAAGTTATATGCTCAAAGACAAAGCGTGCAAGAGACTCTAGAAGAGAAACTCGGTGCAATTGAAGGTGAAAGCGGAAATGCTGAAGCGCAGTGGAACGATATAAAAGAATGCATGTTAGATACTATCAGTGATTTGGTAGGTAAAGTTGAGAAGATAGCAAGAAAACCATGGGTTACACAGGAGATGATGAGTAAAATGGAGGAGCGAAGGAAATGGAAGAATGTCAACAATGAAGAAGGCAGGAGGAAATACAGGAGACTGAGGAATGAATTGAAAAGAGCCACGGACAGGGCCAAAAAGGAATATCTTGAGAAGATATGTAATGAGATTATGGAATTTCAAAGAACAGGCCGTTATGATTTGATGTACATGAAGACAAAAGAACTAGGATGGAAAGAGAATCATGGGATTCAAAATGTTGGCATCGAAGACTCCCAGGGGAATAGAATAGTAGATCAGAGGCAAGTGCTGAAAATTTGGGAAAATTATATTTCAGAACTATATGATCGACCTAATCGGCCAGAAACCTTAGAAGTTGAACCGGAAGAAGAAGTAGATACAGACGAGAAAGGACCATATATTTTACAAAGTGAGGTGGAAAAAGCTATCAAGGAAATGAGGAAGGGAAAGGCTACAGGAGATGATGATGTACCTGGAGATGTGCTCAAGTTACTGGGAGAAGGTGGTTTGAAAACACTGACAAAACTAATGAACACCATATATGAAAGTGGAGAGTGGCCCAAGGACTTTACAGAAGTTACAATGATTGCCTTAAAGAAAAAGACAAAAGCTACAAAATGCAGCGACCATCGCACAATAAGTCTTATTGCACATACAGCAAAGATAATAGCAAAGATACTTAAAAGAAGAATTGAAAGGAAAATAGAGGATGTACTTGGAGAAGATCAGTTTGGATTTAGAAGAGGAAAAGGAACCAGGGATGCAATTGGGATGATGAGAATTATAGCGGAACGAACTTTGGAGATAGATGAAGAACTGTGTGTTTGCTTCATAGACTGGCAGAAGGCATTTGACCGGGTAAACTGGACCAAATTAATGCAGATCCTGAAAGAAACAGGTATCGATTGGCATGAAAGAAGATTGATTAGCAAATTGTACATGGATCAGAAAGTTAGAGTACGACTGGACAGGGGGGAGACAGGAAGTGTGCAGATTGGAAGAGGAGTTCGACAAGGATGCTGTTTATCACCAATTCTGTTCAACTTGTACAGCGAATGCCTTACCAAGGAAGCTCTGGATGGGCTCGGTGACTTCAAAGTAGGAGGGCAAATTATTCAAACTGTGAAATATGCAGATGACCTTGTGTTAATGGCTAAGGAAGAAACTGTGCTACAGGGCATGATTGATAGACTAATTGAAATTGGAAGGTGCTATGGCATGGAAATGAATGTGGAGAAAACAAAAGTAATGAAAATTTCGAGACAACCAACCCCAGTCACAATAAAGATAGACCAAAAACAAGTGGAGAATGTGAAATGTTTTAAATATTTGGGTAGCTTGTTAACAGATGATGGAAGGTGTACTTGTGAAATTAAATCCAGGATTGCCATGGCAAAAGCTGCATTTAGCAAGAAGAAGAATCTTTTTACCAGCAAATTGGACTTAAATTTGAGGAAGAAACTAGTGAAATGCTACATTTGGAGCATAGCTCTGTATGGGGCTGAAACATGGACACTTAGGGCAGTAGATCAGAAACATCTGGAAAGTTTCGAAATGTGGTGTTGGAGAAGAATGGAGAAGATCAGTTGGACCGATTATGTGAGAAATGAAGAAGTGTTAATTAGAGTCAGTGAGCAGAGGAATATCCTACATGAAATAAGAAAACGGAAGGCTAATTGGATTGGTCATGTTTTACGCAGAAACTGCCTTCTAAAAGAAGTTATTGAAGGAAAGATAGAGGGGCGGATAGAAGTGACCAGAAGAGGAGGAAGAAGACGTAAGAAGATGCTGGATGACCTTGGGGACAGAAGAGGATAGTGTCATTTGAGGAGAAAGCTCTAGATCGCATTAAGTGGAGGAATTGTTTTGGAAGAGACTGTGGACCTGTCGCCTGACAGATTACTGATGATGATGTTTAGTTACATTTTATTAAACATGATATGAATTCTGTAGTTGATATAACGCCGTAAAATGAAGATGAATCTATTCAGTGACAATTTTATTTTTGTTCTACATTCACCTCTTTCATTTCCGTGTTTATGCTGTAGTAGGTCTTGTTTCGAAGAGGTTTATCTTCTGGAATGTAACTCCGCGAAGTCCATTACAAGTTTACAGATGTTTTGGAGGAATATATCGCCACCACTTCAGTGTCTAAGAACAAGCCAAGCAAGAAAATTGCTTGAAGCATGCAGAAAGTAGCTCTGGCTGACTCTCAACGGACTACATTGCATTATATCCCACAGGACAGAACTCTTCATACCAATCACTGTGAGAACCTCAAATCCTACACAGGCCTTTCTTCGTTCATGGCACTGTGCACTTCAAACCCTCGGCTGGCGAGTTAAAATCCTGCTCGGATTATGTACGTCTGTCTGCGGGTTTCTTTGCCGTCCCTGAATCCTACCTTTGGCTGAACAAGAATTTAGGGGAAAAAAGCTCTATAACAGATAGTGTCAGTGCTCGAGTCGGGCTGTGGAGACAAGAAGAAGGGTTGGTGTTTACTTACACCATTAAACAACATTCCAGTTTTTCAGTGGATATATAGTATCAACCGAGACCGGCAGGTGAGTAAGTAAAGACTATAAGATCTTTTTGGAACTCCCTGCGCATGCCTGGAGCGGCACGGAGACTACAGTCACGGATGGCTGGAAATCCGGCCGGAATTCCAAACGGTTTCTTTCAGACTACAAATCCACAGCTTTATCATTACATTAACTCGTTCGGTGACAAGAATAGGGAGGGGGAGAGAAAGGGGAGGTGGGGAAATAAGAATTGCAGAAGATAAGGCAAAAGAAAAAGGTAAAGCTATCCCTCTAACAGGCCGTGGATGCCCATAGGGTTGTGAGACGTCGAGGCTCCCATATTTCCTAGACAGTAGGCTCACAGATAGCGGTGAATCGACTCACACATGGCGGTGAGGTTGTCGGCCTTACGCGCCGGCTGCCCTTTGTACCCAAAAAGATTCCTTGTACTAATTTATGTTAGTGGCTGAGTCAACCGCAGGCCATTATTGCTGCTGGAAGGATTAGTTCAAATGAAAAATTCACTGACCTCATCGGGAATCGAACCCGCGACATTCCGGCTCGTATCATAGTGCCCCAGCGAACTACGCTACCGCATGCCTCTTGGAGAAGGCAATAAGGGGACATAACAGTTAGGGCACTAGAAAGAGAAGATGTGCAAGTCTGCAGAGAAGGGAAAGAAGAAGAAGAAGAAGAAGAAGAAGAAGAAGAAGCGAGAAACATGAAGGAGAGGGAGGGGAGGTGATAGTGAAGAAGGGGAATGAAGAATAAGACAAAGAATTATGCGTGTGTTCAATCTGGGTAAATGCAATGATGCTATTCATATTCCTCTGCCGTCGCTTCGGAAAAAGAAAACCTGTCAGAGAGCGAGTTTAATGTTAATCACACGGCCGTCCTCACTTAACTCTGGAGAGGGTCGTGGAAACTGGATCAGGATATTCCACTTATCGCATCGCCTCGCACCTTGCATTAAATTTGATTAGTCTCATACTTTTCGAATATTAACACAATTACCTCTAGATGTCAGACGCCAGCGGAATAACAAGAGGGCCAACCCTCTTAGGGTCATGACACTTCTTGGTTCGTTACCTCTACTCGAGGTGCGAAGTACTCCGAGAAAACACAATACGACAACAGCTGTTCCAGCTATTCATGTGCATTTATTTTTAATACAATTTCGACGTGGATATTTAAAAAACATACAGATGAAATAGGGGGTACGCGTTAGCGAAGTTGGTTGAGGCACTATGCTACAAGCCGGAAGGTCGCGGGTTCAAGTCCCAATGAGGCCATTAGATTTTTTCAATTTACATAATCCTTCCAGTCGCACTATGGCCCTGGGATTGACTCAGCTTCTAACAGAAATGAGTACCAGGAATTACGTAATTAAAAATAATTTTCCTGGAGAGTAAAGCGCGACCGGTGCGTAAGGCTGACAACCTTACAGCCATCTTTGAGCCAATTGTCTAGACAATGTGGGACTCTCAACGTCCCACAACCCTATGGGGTTCAAGACGAACTGGGCATGTTGCGCTCATAACAAAAACAAGACTTGTACTAGCATACACAATTGTGGTTGAGAAACTTCAAAGGAAATAGGCATCAGTAAGGGTATCAGTATGCCGGTCACGGTAGCCGAGCGGTCTAAGGCGTGCACTGTCTTCGCTCGCTTGGAAACCGGGATCGTGGGTTCGAATCCCACTCAGGGCATGGATGTTTGTGTGCGTTTTTCTGTGTTTCTGTACAGGTAGCGGCCTTGCGACGAGCTGATCACCCGCCCAAGGAGTCCTACCGAATGTGTAAGATCTAGAAAAACCGAAGTGAACGGAGAAGTTCATGGAGGTAGGTCTAGGCCCGTTGGGGCTGTAGTGCCAAGGGAAAAAAGGGGGGGGGGTAATATTAACATATATCTAGTGAGAAACACGTTGTGATGATATTAACTAGAATGAAACTGACTCATAACAGGGTCCCACGGCGAGAATTTTGTGATAATAGGAACGAAACTTCAGGAGAGGCTGTAGAGTAGTTCAGATGATTAGTCTCCTGCCCCTGAGAGCGGAGGCCCGGGTTCTAATCATAGGAAACTCCACGCTGGATGAGTGGCAGACAAAGTGAAACCGAGACAGTTTTTCGGCGAATATTTTTTCCCACATATTTGTATATCGTGAGTCAACATTACACCAATTTTTCACATTCCTCCTCCTCCTCCTCCTCCTATCATCATCATTATCATCAGCAACAGATTCTTCGTTACCAGGGGTTGGTACAACAGACGAATTTCAGGTCAAGGCGCCGAGCGACCCAGTCTCACTTCACTCTTATTAACATTTTAAACTCCGGGTTTCATAGCACTGGGCATTTCAGATTTCGAACAATATTAACTGCCCTAAGAAGATCCCGAAACACCGAAACATGGAAACAATACACCACAAGTGTGTCTTGTGTGAATATGGATATTATGCTGCAGAGGAAGTATACAAAATGGAGTACAGAAAATGTTCGTTACGTTCAGCTTATGAACTAGTACCCATCTCGTTTACTGTATACAGCACCGCGTTAAGTGAGCTCATGCGTCAATGCTTCTGATTTGTATTTGAAGTTCCTTGTTTCAATATCGATTCCAATACCGACTATAATGACTCGGGATTTTTGTGGTTTTCCTCCAGGTAAATGCCAGGACATTCTCTTAAAATTAGGCTTCAAACAGTTCCTTCCATATCCTTTCAAATTCAATATCCTCCTATCAATCGAAGTTTAGCCTGACATAATGACAGCATCAACAAATACAGAAATACATGTACAAAGCGAAGATTTCTGGGTTCTGGAATATAACCGTGTAGTCTGGTTGGCCTCTACAGGACTACACGGCGTTATGTCCCAGAAGCCTAAACTCTTCATAACCACGGCTGTGAGGATTTCAAATCCAGCAGATAAAAGACACGTTAAAACTGTATTTGTGGGAAGGCGGTAGCACAGTTGGTTGAGTCACTACGATACAAGCCGGAAGGCCGCGGGTACGATTCCCGATTAGGTCACTTGATTTTTTCAATTTACTTTAACCTTCCGGTCGCACTATGGCCCTGGGGTCGACTCAGCCTCTAACAGAAATCAGTACCAGCAATCTTCCTGGGGGTAAAGGGCGGCCGGTGCGTAAGATTGACAACCTTAGCGCTATCTGTGAGTCCATTATTTAGAAGAAGTAAGAATCTCGACTTCTCACGACCCTATGGATCTTCACGGCCTGTTAAAGGGATAGCTTTACTTTCTTACCTTTAAATTTTTATTCTGCCCCTGATTTATTTAACGACGATCCTTATTACTAAGATTATAATAGGATTGAAAGTGAACAGCGAATTATTGTACAAAGGGTGTGAAAGGAAGCTGCCATGTTTTAATTTAAGTTAACATCCCGCAATTTACATGGAGAGACTGAGGAAAGCCACAGAAACTTCGGTTACGAGAGCTGGTCTCTTTGCCGAGATCTCAAAACGAAACAGGAGCACTAACTGTTCTACTGCGCTGTTCGGGAAAATTGCTAAAATTCAGATGTACTCACACGAGAGATATATATTCCTTATATTCTAACGGGTTCTGACGATGATGGATGACCCACAGAGTTACTGGGGTTTTGGACTTTTTCCATCGCCCGGAATTGTAGGTAACAGAGGACACGACGTTTCGGAAACTGCATCTGGAGTCCAGTGATTGAGATTAGCTCTTTCTAAGGGACCCAACTGAGGCAGATCTAGTTTCCGAAACGTCGTGTCTATAACCTAAAATTTCGGACGATGAAAAAATCCAAAACCCCAGTAATTCTATATCCATTCGTTGCCTATTTCCCTGAAAAAAAAAACAGATCCCTGTAGAAGAAAAAATGTTAAGAAAAGTGCCTGGTGTCCCTTAAATGCATAACAAGAAACAAAAAATATCAGAATTTACTGATTAGGAAATTAGTATAGCACACCTTTTACGAAGCAAGAACGTGAAACAGAAGAACATTAAGGGCGGAGTTCCAATTCTGGTAGTTCTGGAATATGTTACATCAAACAGACTTCATAACGGTGGCAATAGTTACGTACGTTGCACGGAAACTCATGAAGTATGACTCGATAACCGAAACACGATATTTCATGTTTTAAACAACAAAGACAACTTCACTTGAGCAAAATATTCTTATTACATATTTCATAATGTACAGCGAGATTAATAATTTCCCGATTAAGCAGATTTCTTAATTGACAGACATATCAACATTTCAACTTTTCGATTTACGTTAAAATCTATCAATGAACGATTTTCATAATTATGCAAGATAAGAAAATATGAGAACGAGAACCATTATGCCTACACAAAGAGGAACAGCTAAATTGAATTTTGTGCTTGATACCGTCAGTGTGAATGAGGCAGGTCATGGAAAAGCAAACATTTCATATGAACATTAGTATCCATTTGTCTATAATCCGTCAAAAAAAAATTTAATGCATCAAGGACCGTTGCTGTAGTTGTAAGAAATTTGGATTTTGTATAAGGTATTTACTCGTATTTATTTATGTACTTTAAAAATCAAAACACCCAATGTAATAGTAGTTTCTAAAAGTATTGATGTTCCCTCTGATGGTCTATAGGGACCGAAACATGTTAGGGTGCTAAGAAGTGAAGTAGTGAAAGCTCCAACAGCCACACTGGACGGAATTGTTTTATCATTTGTAATACTCGGAGAAAAGCTGCCCAAGCGCCACTTTTTCCACCACAAATCCCACTTGACCAAACCCGGGCCGCCGCGGTGGGAAGTCAGCAACTAACTGCTTGAGCTATGGCGCGGCCCAAGAATCTTGAGTTAGTCCTATCCACAAAAGTCTCTTAACCTAAGGATCCTGTTAATATCATTCTCCTATCCATTCATACGTGTTTTATGAATAATTTCCTTTGGAATTTCCAGTAAAAATGTAAGTACGTCTTCTTACACTAGGCACGCTGTATGTCCAGGTGATTTATTCAAGAGCAATCACAGTAGCAAAGTTAAGCGAAGGGTACGATTTGTGAATTCCATGGATAAGCAGCGCTCCTGACTCTGTGGTCTTCTCTCATAATGCCAAAGTTTAACACTCATAAACAAAACGGTAAACTAATATATCTGAGTTACCACATCTCTGTTAACAGAATTTTTAATCATCATATTTAACTCATCTTCCCTTATTCGTCTTAAATTCCTTCGAGTGACTTTTCACAGCAGTGAATCTCAAAACGTGTCCTGTCACGAATAAACTGCATTATGTCATACCGATGTCAGCTACGAAAATAAATACCTGTGGGGTCGAAGAAAGCAGTCTTCTGGGATTTGGCACCGTGTATACGTGGTGTTAACCGACGTTTCGGAGCAACGTCGGTTAACACCACATATATACGGTGCCAAATCCAAGAAGACTGCTTTCTTCATAGTCACCGCCGTGAAAGCCTCAAATCTTACACAGGTGGGGTCACTGACAAATATATTTCTGTTAGGATTTCATAAACGTATACTGTAGAGTGTATGGTCTCTTCCTGAAATTACATTTCTGTCACGACATATGCAAAAGTACGAAAGCATGTCGGATGTTCTGTTCACTTTATCCAACATGATTCCTTTGTAGGCACGTATTTGCTTTGGTGAAGAATGCTATAAAACTTGAATCAAAACACCACAGTTACTCCTTTCCACCAGAAATTAGTAATCATTTAGAAATATTATAGGTTACGAAAATGACCACTTCTGCGGTCTACTGGCCAGAGTGCCTGGCTGCAAATCCAGAGATCCGGGTTCGATTCCCGGCTACCAGATTTTCTGAGAAGTAGTGGCTCTGGAACGGGGTCCACTTAGCCTCGTGAGGAAAGCTGAGGAAATAGTTCAAGGAAATAACTTCTGTCTAGACAACCGAGATTAACGGTCGTGGGGATTCGTTGCGCTGACCACGCGATACCCTCTATCCATTAAAATTTGCACTAACTTCGCCGACAAGCGGCGGTCGCTCGGTCGGCATAGTTCGCTTGCAGACTAAAACCACAGAGTTTGTTTTTTTTTGTTTGTATAGGTTATGAAAAGCGTATAGGCTGATAAATTAAAAAAATCTATTAAAATAGAAATATAATTGAAAAACAAAGGATGGGGTGGATTGAACGATGACTGACCGAAAAAAATGGCATATAAAACATAAACTCGCATTCCTCTAGAAAGACGGCAACGCTGCATAACTGACAAAAATGGAGAAAGCGGAGAGCTGAGTTAGGATGTGCTTTGGAAGTAGGACGACTTGAGAATGAAGACTGGGTAAACAGGAGGAGAATCCCCTTGACAGACGTGGCTGTGTGTGGGAGGATGTTATTGAAATCGACCTTGAAGAAATAAGATGTGAAGGTGTGGATAAAATTCAGCTGGCTTAGGATAAGTTCGGTGGGGGGGAACTTGCGAACGCGACAGTGACCTTTCAGGTTCCATATGGGACGAGAAGATTCTTGAAAAACTGATTCACTGTTAACTCATCAAAATGGAGTTGCTCCGTTGAATAGTTACATTACCAAGTCAAAATATATTCTTGAAACCTGAAAGGTACACAATTTCGGAAATCTGAATTTTCATATTCCAAATAATATTCATAAGAAAGTATAAATATATTTTCTACTCTTTTCAGTCACCAGTTCATAAAAAAGGTCTAAAATAAAAGTAGTTCACTTACTCATGGAGCTGAGCCCTTCTTGAGAAACCGCCAATTCTGCAGCTACTCAAGAATTTCGCAGCATTTTATGGAACTCAAAGGTTCATTACCGTGTTCACAAGAGCCCTCCACTGGTCCCTATCCTGAGTCAGATCAATCCAATCCATACCATCCTAGGCTACCTATCTAAATTCCATTTTAATATTGTCCACCCACCTATGCCTTGGTCTTCCCTGTGGTCTCTTTCCTTCCGGCTTTCCCACCAATATCCTATACGCATTCCTCGTCTCCCCCATTCGTGTTACATGCCCTACCCACCTCATCCTCCTTGACTTTATCATTCTAATTATACTTGGAGAAGAGTACAAGTTATGAAGCTCCTCATCATGCAGTTTTCTCCAACCTCCTGTCACTTCATTTCTCTCGGGTCCAAATATTATCCTCAACACCCTGTTCTCAAACACCCTCAGTTTATGTTCCTCCCTTAATGTCAGAGTCCAAGTTTCACACCCATACAGAACCACAGGCAAAATTATAGTTTTGTATAATCTAATTTTTATGTTTTTGGACAACAGACGAGAAGACAAAAGGTTCTGGACTGAATGGTAGCAAGCATTACCCGAGTTCAATCTCCTCTTAATTTCCTCCTGAACCAGGTTTTGATTTGTTATCGTCGTTCCCAAATATCGCAACTGTGCCACATTTTCGAAACATCTGTTACCTAATAAAACAAGTTACAATTCCTAATATTTATTACTATTCTGTCGGCACATTTCTAGTATAAATACACTATGCGATTATACCAGAAATGTGTCGATTGAATGATAATAAGCATTGTCTCACACACAATATGTCGGTACATTATAATATTTCTCTATAAATCTCAGTGTTTCTCTAGTCATGCGCTACAAAATCCAAGTCTCAGCCGTCATGACCTATTCTTGCCTTGGTTCGGAAGCAATTCATTTCACTAATTCAGACACCTTGTGAAAGCTTGGGGTGCATATTATATATCCCTCTATATCCCATTCATTATATACAGAACGGCCATAAGCGAAGTCACATAATGGATGCCCGTGAACCTAAGGAAGATTATTTAGAATAAGATGTCTTAACATAAATGCGGTATATGCAGATTAACTTGATAAACCCTACTTAATAAAATAATTCAGCATGTAGTGTATATGCCCAGCCTCCGGCTCACTGCGGACACAAAACTTCAAACACGAAAGCCTCAATCACAAAGAGAATTCCTAAGGACACCAGCGACTAACATTGCATAACCACTGTACGTATCTGATTGCAATGCGACATTTCTAATCAACCTGGCATTTCCATTATGCATTAATCAACAAAGACTATTTTACCTCAAGGCAATATTCCTCCCACCATGAAGGTCTGCATAGTATGCAGGCGCATTCTTAAGTATTTATAGCATGCTTCCAAACATACGGTGCCGTCTTTCCTAAAGGGGCTTGCTTCTCTCTAGCTTGAAATATCTCAAATAGGGAGATCAGTACAAACACAGTTTCAGTTGAGAACGACTCGTCACTTTGTTCTGCATGAACACTTTCATGAGACAAATCAGAGCCGAATTTTGTTTCACTGACTAACAAAATTATGCAGTATAGTGTACAAAAACGTATATTTTGAAGATTAAACACGGTTAAATAATTTAAATACAATTGATTGTGGCGAAATACTGCGTGCAATTAACAGGAACAATTCCAAAATCGTGTTTTAACTTATCTGAATTACAAGGAAATTAACTAAAGTAACCTAAATTAATTTAAAGTAATTTCAGATCTCGTTAAAAAGTAGAGAAACTTCAAGATTATAAACATGGCGGAAGGGTCTGTAAAGGACAGTCTCATGAAAGATTTTCTTAAAGTTAATATCAAAACTCTGAAACTGGTGGGCCTGTGGAACAGTTTCGGCTTGGAGCGCAAGACAAATGGAGCTTACACAGTCTTCTCACGGTTCGTTTCTACTGTAATATTTATACATGTGGTAACTCAAGTAACTGATCTGTTTTACACCTGGGGAGACTTGGAGAATTTCTCTGCTACCGCAAGTACGTTTTTAACATATGGTGCGGCTTTAATTAAACAGCTGTGTTACCTGAAGAACAGCAAACGGATCTACCGCATGGTATACAGGCTGCGTGACGAAAAGCTATCCCCTCCGTCTACGTGGTCAGAAGAGCAGAAGAATATCGCAAACGATTACGATAGGCATGCTAGGACTATGAGTTGGTCTTACTACAGCCTTGGCATAGGATGTCTTTTGGGTTTCGCCATGACAGCCATCGTAAGTACCAGTACTGAAACTACGGACGAAGCTAACTCAACGACAACATCAAGAAAATTGCCTTACAGAGCCGTGTTCCCATTCGACACCGAAAAAGTTGAATACTATGGAATAGCTTTCAGTTTCCAAATGTTAGTAATATTATTCGGACCAACCGTGAACATTGGTCTCGATACCATGTTTGTAGGTCTAATTATACACGCCTGTGGACAGTTCAAAATCTTGAAGAACTCTTTAAGGAACATTAAACTTAGGGCCATAAATATTCTGGAAATTGAGAAGACCAGAGAGGAAGTTTCTCTTTGTAAACCCGACGTAACTACCTCAGAGGACAATCAAGAAGAACATATTTGTTGCTGGGAGACTTTACAGCAACAAATGTCAAAAGAACTTAATGCGTGTCTTCAACATCATCAAGAAATTCTCATGTAATTAATATATTTCAGTTTTACCCCTTATGTTCTATTGTGTACGCAGATAAGTAGTTTTCGCACTGCTATATTCCTTTGTATTTTTTATCATTAGTAGTCTCTTTAGAGAAGCCAAAGTCCTCATTCTCTACATGATATCACTGTTAGCCTAAATTTGCTATCAGTTGATATCTGCATTGGGGAACACGTTAAATATTACGAAATATAGTGACGTTAGAGATGTTCTGAGCAGATTTAATGGTAGATCAATATTGACTATCGAAATGAACGATATCCATTGACACCACTTTTAAGGAAACTGGGTGTGAAGTTAGGGAAGCAACTACAGTTCAAATATAACACAAAACAAAACACATTCTCGGAACTCCTTACTGGCAAGTGAGGAAAACCTATGGAAATATATGGAGGTAATGTGACATAATGCCGGTCACGGTAGCCGAGCGGTCTAAGGCATGTACTGTCTTCGCTCGCTTGGAAACCGGGATCGTGGGTTCGAATCGCATTCAGGGCATGGATGTTTAATTTGTGTGTGTGCGTTTTTCTGTGTTTGTGTACAGGCCTTGCGACGAGCTGATCACCCGCCCAAGGAGTCCTACCTAGTGTGTAAGATCTAGAAAAACCGAAGTGAGCGGAAAAGTTCATGGAGGTAGGCCTAGGCCCACTGGGGCTGTAGTGCCAAGGGGGGGGGGGGAAAAAGAAAAAAAATTGACATAATAGAAAGATTCAGAATAGTGACTTTTTAAATTTTCACCAAAATGGAGATCACTCCAATATTCTATGTGACGAAATATTTCCCCCAAAAGTATGTAGGCTGTAATTAACTGCAGGTCTACATGATATGCCAATTCTCAACGAATTAAATGAAGACAGAGTTCTGATAATTACTGTCTTGTGGGATCTGAGGCAGTGTAGTTAGGTATGTAAGCCCCAACATGCAGGAGAAACGCGTGAGCTGTCTCCGGCTTGCGCTTCTCTACTAAAGTACACAGCCTCACATCACATGAGATGGTAACCTTCATTATCACCGTCACATCCTCAAATCCCTGCGCTTAATTAATTAAGCACTACGTCATAAAGACATGAAGGGGAATGGATGTGTAGCTCCACCATGCTTGACTTCGGCATTAGATAGAGGTGAGTGATCAGCTTCACGCCGCTGTCGCTTTGCCCCCGGAGAAATATCCTTCGTTACCCATTAGACAGAAGGCTGAGTGGACCACAGAGGCAATAAAATTGATATGGACCAAAGAAAAATCTCTTTTCCATGCCGACAATCGAACCTCGGTCACAAATGTCACATAAAGAATTCTAATTTAGTTTGATAACTGTGATGCGTGAAATACAGTGTAGTTCAGAAGGTGCATTTAATAAATCTGATACTTTCTGCATTAATTCACATTTTATCTCGAAATGTAAGGCCGCGCCATAGCTCAAGCGGTTAGTCGCTGGCTTCCAATCGCGGCGGTCCGGGTTCGGTCCCGGGTCTGGTCAAGTGGGATTTGTGGTGGACAAAGTGGCGCTGGGGCGGGTTTCCTCCGAGTACTTCGGTTTCCTCTGCCAATCTTCATTCCACCAAATTCTCCATCATCATAATCACCCGGGGTAGGCTACAATAGGCCAATCAGTGGCCGCCGTGCCGAGTGGACCCAGTTGGACTCCACCCCCCACTAAGCGAATTTTTTCTCTTGAAATGTAAGTACAGAACATACAAAGCAGGACTGCAGCATATCAAGCCAATCCCTTTCATCACATGACATATTCCAAAGTTGCAGAATGCAGAAGAAGGCCTCCAGATGCAGAAGGGAGGTATCAATATATTGAATATTGAGGGTGACCCTCCAGCACTGGGGTTGTGCGTGAGGTTAACAGCAGCTAACCATAAACATTTATGTTTGCAGTTGCCATTATGGGTCTCGAAAATAAACACGTCTTCTGCATCTGGCTCAGAATAGGATCCAATGGAGATTTATTTATCTTATATGAATGCAGAGAATCATTTGCACACTTTCCTTACTTCGAAAATTTAAAAAGTAGGCTTCCGTCGTCTCCATATTGTCTGTGTGTCTGTGACCCCCCCCCATTAACTTTTGAATGGCGGAACCAGTCTTTACGAAACTTGGTATGTATATCATGCAACCTATTAGGGTGTACTTTACGAATCCCTCCCATCAGTCTCTGTGTCTGTGTACATCCCTAATGTCGTTGTTAGGTAAAGGCTCGGTAAAAACGTTCCCGAGGCAAAGAACATAGGCAACAATGGCAGAATTGTTGGATGAATGTGTCTATGAGTCTGCCTATGTATCTCCATATGGTTGCTAGGTAACAACTCGGTAACGACTTTCCTGTGGCAAAAAATGAATTTTTGGATTCACCGTTTTCTTATGCAGTCCAGGTGAATAATTGTTCCAAGAACGTATTGTATCGTCATTTCATTAAATATTAACTTTATGGAACATTATGTGCCACTGAGTTGTACATCCCAGAGGCATAGGAGAAGAAAATCATCAGGTTTGACAAATATCCAAAAGGGATAAATCCGAACCAAACACACAAGTACAAATTCATCTGACTTATACTATCTTTATACAAGCAATTTTCTTAGTTTCTTGTTTATCTTTCCGATTAATTTACAAGATATTTAATTATAGAATCATTATAGTTGTCGTCAAAAGGCTAAGGGGAACTGCAGAGAGTTCCGAGAACTGTGGCCGCGCGATCCAAGGCGTGTGTAGCCTTCGAGTTAACAATACTCGTACTGGGATAGCATGATTAAGTTCCAGTTCCCCTTGGGGCATGGCTAACACTCACGTTAGTCTGTACTTGGTTTGTCTTGCGTAGACAGAGCCTTGCATTGGTCCGATCCCTCATTCGATTAGTTCCACAATTTCAAAATAATTTCTGAAATAGAATAAACAAAAGGCATACTTCAGAAAGACTGAAGAAGAAATACAAATCATTTGACAAAAATGATTTCTCTGTGGATGTGTTCTCTTGAAAAACATAAAGTATATTCATATTATTTTGATTTTTAGTGTCACATGTCAAGTACTATAAATCGTAGGTCTATTTCTTATATGGAGCATAATTTTCTACATGCATTTGTGCTCATCTATGACCAAGAATTACACGAAGGTATTTATGAACAAAAACACTGGGAATCCACAACTGGACTCAAACAGGCAAAAGGATTTATAGCAGGACCCTCTGCCAAAAGAACGAGAGACCTGTTGAAATTAAAACAGAGATCAACTAAGATGAGTGGCAGGATTACTTATTGGACACTGCAATCTAAAAGGGTACCTTTTCAAACTGGGACTGACAGATGACCCAACCTGTGAAAGGTGCCTACAAGAAAACGAATCAGCCACACATATCCTATGTGACTGTAGGCTACAGCTTACTTACGATTTTGCCACCTGGGTCAGTTCTTCATGGAACAAAGTGATTTTTATGACGCCCCATAAAGTCCTACATTTCATTCGAAGTGTAGGGTTAATAAAGGGTTAATCCGAAAGGGAAGCACAGTAGATCATTGAAGGTCACAGTGCGAGGGCCGGTTTTCATGGCCCAGCCTCATACTCAAAGTATTTATGATCCTCCCGAAGACCGTTTAAAAACACGAGAAGAAAATACATATTCTCTGCTTTGTTGAAAGAGCTCGGCTACCAAAATGCGAACATAGCTTTAGACACTAGGTCAGATAGTACGAGTAAGAAGACTAAGCTTGAAGTGCTGTTCTCTTTCCTTCGCTGTTATAATTCTCCCTTCCTACACTTCAGTACCACGTAAACTTCATGAGCAATTTTTTCAGGTTCATTGAGGAACTGGAGAATGTATTCAACCCGATGATGTTCGCCCAGTTCTTGAGCAGCTCCGGCACCCTTTGCCTCATCATATTCCGGATCACAGTGGTGAGTCTGTGTTAAAAAATATTAAAACCCTTATTTGAGTTACAAAATAGCAGAAATTCACTTTCCAATTTGATAAACTACCAAATTAAAGGGGGGTACGCGATAGCGTAGTGGGTTATGACACTATGCTACAAGCCGGAAGGTCGAGGGTTCGATTCCCGATGAGGTCATTAGACTTTTCAATTGACATAATCCTTCCAGCCGCGCTATGGCCCTGGCGTCGACTCAGCCTCTAACAGAAATTAGTATCAGGAATCATCCTGAGGTGTAAAGTGCGGCAGCCGCATAAGGCTGACAAACTTACCGCCATCTGTGAGCCGACTGTCTAGATAAAATGTGGGAGCCTCTATCTCTCACAATCCTGTGATCCTTCACGGTCTGTTACAAGGGATAGCTTTACATTTTTACCTTTTGCCAATTTAAATGAAAACAAAATACTCTATTAATTCTACATAAAATTGACGCGATGAAAGAATGTGTTTAATAATGTTGTATCAAGTCATGTAGTGTGAAATAATATGAGAGGACTATCGTGTTAGGTGGACTTGAAAGAGTTTGGTAATACCGTCGTGGTCTATTTGAAATAACACCCTGGTTTTCGCGAGGGACAATAACCGGTCTTCCCACTTCCACATCTGTCATAAATATTAAGTGCGCTGTTTCTCACTGCGTATATCTGGCTCCCTTCACATCGTTGAGGTTCGCCCGCAACTGCTACCACGTCAGTTCCCGATACCCAGTAATCCTAATAACACTATAGGAAGCACGTACCTCTATAGCTGAGACAGCGTCACTAAATAGACTTGTTTATACTCCATGAATTCGGAAGAGAACGATCTCATTCTTACGGGATAAGTATGACTCGGGTTCCTCTGTGAGAGGAATAACATTCCTACAGAACTCCATTAAAGTCAGTTCAGAGGCTGAAACGATTACTTGCAAATAAACGCTCACAAAGCGTCACGCAGAACCAAAGGTCTAGAAAACCTTAATTTTCATTAAACAATAGAGAATATACGTACAAGATATTAGGGAAAGGAAATATGTAATGTTACTTAGATCTCTACAAATCTCGCAAACCTTTATAACTGGAAAAATATTATTTTCTTTCCTCAAAATGATTCCAGATGGATGACATGGGATTTGGAATGGCGACATTTGTCCAGTTTCTCGCCATATCCATAATGCAGTTGCTGCTGTATTGTTGGTATGGCAACGAACTCACATACCAGGTAAATGATTCTATATGTTATTCTATTGTTGACGTTAGAAAGAACAACTAACTTTATAAGTTACTTGTAATGAAAACTCATAATTTCATTAATTAATCATTGTTATGTGAAGTCTCGTCATGATTAAGCTCATTATATATCATAATTCAGATTTCAGGCAGTAACTGAAAGATTTATATTAATTAAGATGTTTAACATTAATATAAAATATTTAAAGTAAATGATTCTGGATTGTTAAAGACATCAATCGAAGAATGTTACTAAAAGAAAAGTAGGAAAGTATATTTCACCGCACCTCACGAATGTAGTCTTGAAAAATTACAAGTACAGAAAATCATGATCACGTATCTTAGCCCCTGTATTTTGCAAGCTCTCACTTTCGATCCTCTGGAATTAAGGCAAAACGTCCACACATTTCCCTTGCAGTTGTCAGTCCCCACAGTCTGCTCTAGCGACAATTGATTCAAAACCCGGCTTCAGACATAACCACACAAGCTTTACGAGTACAGGTGGAATGTTGTGCCATAAGTTCATATTTTGCAGTAACGGAATTCGCATCTTTTGGCTGTACCCTTCTCATATTTGCAGATACTATACTAGGAGTATCCCAGTTCACTATTTGGGAATAAATAAGCTATAGCTTTAGATGTAGTACCTTCAGCTATCTTGAAATCTCAAGCACAATAGACCACTGTAGGTCGCGGTGTAAGGACCCAGAAGGCCCACCCCTTATACATTCATTCATTCATCTTGAAATCTTGTAACAATTATTAAATATTAATATACTCGTAATAGAGCTATACGAAGGACTGCACAAATTAAGTACCTAGTTTCGTTAAGGATATTTACCTTCTCGAAACGGATAACCTACGCTCCTAAATACGTTTCGGAAACTGCACCTGTTTCCGTCCTCTGGTGAGGGGGAGACGCCTACTCACTTGGGTCCCTTAGAAAGAACCAATCTCGAGCACTGGTCCAGCTCTTTCTACGGGACCCAACCGTGAAGATGTCTTCCCCACTTACCAGAGGATGGAAACATATCCAGTTTCCGAAAAGTCGTGTTCTCTAGTCTCTAGAATACCGGACGATGGGAAAAGACTAAAAACACAGTAATTCTGAGGATATGTGTTTTTGTTGTCAATCGTACTACAACATTTCTAAGTTCTGGCTATGAAGTCAATAAACTCTTTCATATTCGGTAATTTGATGCTGTAAATCTTGCTTAGAAGTCATTATCGTTATCTTGTCATCAAGGCAAACAAAACAAACAGAGATATCAATTTCGAAATGAAATTATCTCGTGCATGTCACGCCAACACACTTCTCAGCCATAATATTGTGTTTCCAGCTCGAACTGAAACGTTTTATTAACTTCTTTCTATTTAGGTGTTAGTTTTAAAGCACGTGTTTCTGAAATGTACTCCACTTTCACGACCTATACTTTTACTTTGCCCAGCCAAAAATTATGTTAAATTAAAATTTGCGGATTCAAATATTCAACACTGCACTTGTTTGCTTTCATAAAATAATAAATTGTAGGATCATGGGAGGGGGCACGCGGTATCCTAGTTGATTGAGGCACTATACTAAAGCAGGAAGGTCGCAGGTTAGATTCCCAATTAAGTCACTGGATTTTTCAAATGACCTAAACCTTCCAGCCGCACTATGGCCCTAGGTTCGACTGAGCCTGTAACAGAAAAGAGTACCAGGAATATTCCTCGGGGCAAAGTGCGGCGGGCTAGTAAGGCTGACGTCACAGCCATCTGTGAGCCTATTGTCTAGAAAATGCGGCAGCCTCGACGTCTCACGACCCTTTGGACCTCCACGGCTGTTACAGGGATAGTTTTTCCTTTCTCCTATAACTTAGTTGGATCATGAAGATAGGGATGTGAGATGAGAATCTATATATAAATAAGGTTAGAGTAGGATATATGCATATCTGATTCCAAACCTATTCTTCACAGGAGCATGCCTATAATGAGTGTCCCATTATTGCATGCCATATTTTACAGAATGCTTCCTGAACATCAAAATCAGTATGTGGTTATGTGCCATTAGGAAATGTTAGCACCTGCCGTCATATTCTGAATAACTGACACTCAGCAACGACAGTTTTCCCCCAATTTCTGGGCTGGAATTTTAGGCGACTGCTTCAGAGGCCTTCTCATGTCACCGGCGCGAGATAGTGACAGCAGATTCCTCGTTTTCCTAGAAAATATTTAAGGGGACTATTAGAAGATGCGTATTTCAATATGCGTCTTCACATGTGATTTCATCACGGCTGTGCTCCTGCACATTACAATCGTTAAGTTCTTTAGATGCTATCAGGAAATTATCCTGGACGCCGAATTGTTCACGTTATTGAAGCTACAGTTTCCCGGCCTGAATGCTCGTCTGACTTTAATCCTCTCATTTTTTTTCTGTGCGGATAATTGAAAATTAAGATCTGTGCCAGCACAATCTAGCCTAAAGAGGAACCGTGGCGCCGTAATCAACAATTTGCAAGTGACAAACTGTACACTTGCAATCTTCTAATGCTTCATGGTATATTTTTCACACTTAGCTCAGATGTGTATCCGCGAACATGGAGGACATTTCAAGCACCGTTGTAGGAACGTATAAATGAAGAGGTTCATAATTTATTCTGTGCTTTTCTTCTTCTTACACACGACCGGTAAAACATGGAAGTATGAACATGGAAGTTGAAATTAAAATATCTGTACCTTTTTAAGGTATGTCTTCGGGGTATATATTCTCACTTATTACAATGTCCAGAAACCATCCTGCAAAGAATGACATGATAGATTCTGTATATAACTTTACTTACCAATTTGCACATGTGGCCCCGCATATATCATATGAAGCTCTACCGAAACTACGCATGCGACGTGGTACTGTCCGTTACGTGTGGGTTGTAATAACTATCAGGACACTACCCACCTACCTACCTACCACTCGGCGCTACAGCCCTGGGTGAGCTTCGGCCTCCTCTGCAACCAGTCTCCAAAAACAATGCAATGCTCCCACAGGAATGGGCCCACGCGTGATGACCCGAAGGCTGGTTGTTAGGTTTCTGAACAAAATTCTTTTTATAGGCTGAGGTTGTTAGCCTCATGCGCAACCCCCGACCTGGAGGACCAGGGTATCTCTCTTAGTCTTGACTCTACCCTTTGACCTTTCAGGCATGAGTGATCCTGCTGGTACTTAAACTACCGCCGGCATAGCTCTCCAGGTCACAGAGTCACGCAAGCCCCACTACCACGACAAGGTGCAGACACTTTACTATTAAGACGCTGTGAAAGACAAATTACAAGAGAAGGGCACTAGGAGTTTCATAATACGAGTATGCCACACAGTGTAAATGTAACTGAAGTAAACATATCCGGGGAAAGCCTAATATTGTTTTCAATTCAGTCTTTACGGTTTGTATTGATACTCATGTGCTGTAGATACAAATCTACTGTTCACAGGGACAATCAAGAGTAGGAATAATGACTTCCTAAACAGTTGTCTTAATGACTGATTCTACCAGTACACTGTACACGACGTTCCACGAAGTGGGTCTGCTCTCATCTTCAGATGAGAAATTTTCTTTACACTCATGAATTATTTATTATTCTTTTATTTTAATACAGGCAAAGATATAATTTTCCTTACATCTAAGCGTCAAACCATGAAAGTGTACAGGCAGAGGGTCTGGAAGTAAAGCGTCACGTATTCTGAAACTTAGTAGGGGATTGATGTGAGAGGTCAGCTTCTCACTCCAGTCGCTTAACCCCTGAGAAGAGTTTTTTGTGCCCACTGGGTAACAGGTTGGATAGCAATATGTTTTGAATCAGTAAAAAAGAGGAAATGTTTTACCTCACTGCACTCTCACTCTGTAGACTGATTCAGTTTAATTTATTTACTGACAGAATTTCAATAAATAAATTTTGAACGATGAAAGGCAAAAGTTGCGAATGAAAGCAGCACGGATTTATGCTGAAGTATCCCCTTGCAGCATTTTCTTTTATGGACTGAGTTAAACCACGAAAATTCTCCATGAGAATAGCTTATTGCTGAACCAAAATTCATAATTGGCCCTCCCAAATATGGAAAAGATCTCCCCGTCGCGACTTTTGATTTCCCAGAAAGAGTTATTCCAGATGACAAACACAACAGAGTATAGCACGATGTAGCTAAGTACACTCGTGGCGGGATTTAGAAGTGTCAAGGGTGACACAATGTTTACTTCCATGCAGGGCCCAAGAGATGGCAGACAGAGCCCGGGCAACTCACAAAAGTGGGACCCCACCCAGCCTCGAAAGCTGTATAAATATGTGAATACAAAATGTCTAATGAATACTTTAAAATAGCAGATTTGTTATCATGTTTTCATTTTTTTCCCGTTGGCACTACAGCCCCAGTGGGCCTAGGCCTACCTCCATGAACTTCTCCGTTCACTTCGGTTTTTCTAGATCTTACACATTCGGTAGGACTCCTTGGGCGGGTGATCAGCTCGTCGCAAGGCCTCTACCTGTACACAAACACAGAAAAACGCACACACACAAACTAAACATCCATGCCCTGAGAGGGATTCGAACCCACGATCCCGGTTTCCAAGCGAGCGAAGACAGTACATGCCTTAGACCGCTCAGCTACCGTGACCGGCGTTTTTATCATGTATAGAACACAAATTATTAGAGATGAGAGACAAAAAGTAATGTCACTAATTAAATTCGACGGAATTCCTGCGTCCATGTTTACTTATTATATGTTTTAAATTAAACAAGAGTTTATTTGCCTCCGCCGATCGCAGTGGCCGCGCGGTCTAAGGCATGAACCGTCTTCGCCCTGTCGAAGACTGGGATCGTGGGTTCGGATCCCCCTCGAGGCATGGATGTCTGTGTGAGTTTATTCCATGTTTGTGCTGTCCTGTGTGTAGATAGCGGCCTTGCTACGACCTGATCCCCCGTCCAAGGAGTTCTACCGACTCTATATGGATTAATAAACTGAAAAAGTGGTCAAGGTCCACAAGGGCTATAGAGCCATAGACGGATAGACGGAAGGACAGACAGACAGATAGACAGGCAGGCCTGAAGCCTTGACCAAATAACCCTGCTGCTCTCTCCCCTCCCTCTATATGGACGTGTTTCCTTGTACAGTCATTTCCACAGCCAGTACCAGGTGAGTTCTTTAGGCGAAGCATGGCGACTCAATGTAGAGCATTATAAAACCAAATGAGGCTTGTAATTTACAACATACGTTTTGTAAAAAGAAGAATAAAAATTGCTTTATAATTCAACTAAGCAAAGGAATTTTAAACTTAAATCGGAGGGTAGGATTTGAGGTTATCACAGTGGTAGTTATGAAGAGATCTGTTTTTTGGGATATAGCGCTGTGTAGTCCGGTGAAAGTTAACTGACGTTTCGGAGGAATGTATCGCCTCTATTTTCGAAGTCGAAGAGGAAGTTAGGTGAGGAATATCGGCTTATTCTTAGACCATGGAGATGGAAGCGATATGTTTCTCCGAAACTTCGGTTTACTTTTACCTGACTACATGGCGTTATGTCACACAAGATATAAATCTTTAAATCATATCGTTTAGTGTAGACATTACATACTTCTGTGTTTCAATTTGCATAAGATACGGAGTGTACCTGTTTTCTCCGTTGAGCTTTTAAAAACATTGAATTTCATTGGCATTAGACATAATAATAGTTAGTAAAATATTATGATGAAGCATAATTCTTTTCCCAAATAAATAAACATGGAAGATCTACAAAAATATCAGCCACTGAATGTGAATTTGATCCGAAAATGTCTGCACTGCACGCCGGATAAACACTTGACAGCCCCCTCGCATATGTTTATTGCAGTGCGAGAGTGTCGTGCGGTCTGCCTACGAGAGCCCGTGGTATGAGGCTTCGGAAGGGTTCAAGCGCAGCATCCGTATAATGGTGGTACGCTCCATGAAGCCCTTCCGACTCACTGGCGGAAAACTTTACGTCATGTCCTTGGACACTTTCGTGGCGGTAAGACACTTCGGCGCCTTCAAAAAGAAAAACTGTATATGTGTAACAAGATTTGAAATGTGGCAGACGCGAGCAGATGTCATCTGTTTCCTGCCACGGCGCTCTCTTTTAACGAAGCTATTTACAGTACCTTAAAACGACGCAACTAACCTTTCCAGTATATATATATATATGCAAATAACTGGGTAGAACTGGCTCTTCAGACCTAGACTCACCCTCTGTATCAGTAGAAGAACTCGAGGAATGATTAATATGTCACATATAATAATCATTCCTTGAGTTCTTCTACTGATACAGAGGGTGAGTCTAGCTCTGAAGAGCCAGTTCTACCCAGTTATTTGCATGAAAATATCGTATCTGTATATACAACAATTCTTCAAAATATGTCCACCATTGTGAATTATCTGAGGTGTAGAAAATACTATGGCAATATGACCTCAGGGCTTTAACTTTAACGTAGCCACACTCACGAAATCAAATATACCGTTTCCGTTTTTAGGCTACTTTTTGTTGTAAGGCTTCTTACTTTCATCCTATAAAATGACAGTGAAAGCAATTCGTACTTTTTTTTTTTGTTTTTAATTCTACTTCCACAACAAACACGCGAATCGATGTGGACGGCACGAACACCACTACACACAGCCCTCAGATTAACTGAGATATGTAGGAGTGTGCTCTATTCTCAGCAACCAAGACAAGAGCACGAATGTATCAGATTCCGAAAGAATGTAGGAGAAAGAAGATTAAACTTAATCTATGCTATAAAATACTTATCAATCATCTAATATTTCAACAAACTCAGTATTTTATAAAATTACAGTAACATTTTTCCTCTCACAAACCTACACGTAAACATGCATTTCGAATGCGGAGTTCCAACTAGATTCTGGTATTTCAGAAGCATTCCAAAGTGTACTATTCACTGCGCATATTCAAAATATCTTTACTTAATACTCGTATTTTATAGAGAAGATTGTAAATAAACAGGCAATAAAAATGTTCATAATATCCTGAGCTGACTTCACAGTTATCTTCGACTGCAGTAGAGTCCTCTTTGAGAAGTTAATAATTGATCGGTTAGTCTAGAAACCCCAAATTTCATTAAAGTGTTCACAAAAGTCCGTCATTTGATATTGATTTCAGCCATTTGGATCTACCTCACACCATCACATTTATGTATTTCGGATCCGATTTAATATTATCTACTTCACAAATGATACGTTCTATTTTCTTCCCAAACAAAAATTCTGTATGCAACATTCTCATCTCTCCCACGCATGCGCATGTCCCATCCCTGTTTACTCTTAAACGTCCAAACTTTCTTTTTCAACTTTCCAGAACCCGGTTTCCCTTTCGAATATGCTTTATGATGATGCTTTTTTTCATTGCTAGTGAGGTGGGACTAAGTCCCATGTACTGCGGCCACTTCTGGCCTATTGTACCAGCCCCAGATTATAGGTGAGGGTGATTGTGGAGCAATTGGTGGAATGAAGATTGGCTGGGGAAGCCGAAGCACTCGGAGAAATCCTGCCCCAGCGCCACTTTGTCCACCACAAGTCCCACTTGACCTGACCCGGGATCGAAACCGGGCCGCCACGGTGGGAAGCCAGCGACTAACCGCTTGAGCTATGATGATGCTTACTGTTCACTATTGCCCGCTTACGTTTGTAGTTTATTTTCACGAGAAAAATCCTTGGATCTTGAACTAGTACAGAAATACAAGCAATTGTAAAGAAGAAAATTTAAAAGGGCAATTTTTGATGTAATGCAGCGATTAGTCTAACACGCTGCTCTTGTCTTTTCCGTTCTTCAGATGATGAGGGCGTCCTTTTCCTATTTCACCATGCTGAATCAGCTGAACGGATCATGATGTTCTGCTGGATGAGGGTCTGAGGATCCTAACTGGCAACGTTAGGACCAGCACAATCACAAGTAACAAACGCAGGAGTTTCCATGCTATTGGTTAGCATTTGTGGAATTTTAGTATATACGAGTATTATGTTACATTTAAGAATATTTCTGAGGAACATACCTATCAGTGTGCACGGGATTTCGTTATTTTTTATTTATTTGCTTTCAGGGATGAATATTTTTGATTAAATATTTGTATTTGATAATATCCACATCCGCAGGAACAAATGTTGAGAATATGAATAAATATAGGAAATACAAATATTCCCCACGTCCAGTGCGAGTGTAAGCATTAAAAATGATTTATAAACAAAACTAACAAATATATAATACGCATGGGGGGGGTACTGGCATTGAATTTGCTCGAGTTTCATTTCAGTGTGGTTTCAAATAAAATTGTACGCTTTGGTTAATTTTAGTGAGTTTTTATGCATTTCTGAAATTTATGTTATAAACTGGATCATATATTTCAGTATTAATAACTGTGTGTTATACGTACGTTCTTTTCTTTAAACTGAGTCATTTTAATATTTGTGATTTATTTGTACTTTTCAAGTCAAAATTCCTATAAATATATTTTAACTAATTTATGACTCTCCAAAATTTGTTCAAATCCATAAAGAGCATAATAGTAGCACAAATTGCTAGGTTCAGATTCCTTTAAAGGAGAACGCTTTCGTTTACATTAAACATACAACTATATTTCACAATAAGTGAAATGTGCCTAGGCTTATACGTGGTAGAGTCATTAAGTTCGTGGAATACGGTTTTATCGCATCATATTACAAGGTATTCACATACACTTAGGCAGATCCACATCGGCCCTCAAAATAGTTGCCGTTGGTCGCTAGGCAAGTCTGCCAACGTTGATATAGCTGCTGAAAACATTGCTGAAACATACTGGCAGTAAATTCCCGTACGACACTTTGCGGCCATTCCACGAACTTATTGACTGTGGTACTGTATCATATGCTGTATAAGTCTGAACGAAATACACGAAAAAAGGAATATTTTCTTTCAGAAGAATGGCAGACATTCCAATCGTTACGCTCGTACAAATGTAAATTGTAAGCAAGGTTTCCTTTCTTCTTTTTACTTATGTTTCATTTCAACCAATCGACAGAATACCTTCCCACTATTTTCAATATACATATATCTTATTCATAAGGGGGTAGAGAATGGGTGGAGGCGAATAATGGAGATTTAGCTTCTGTATGCTTCACCAAACAAGCTTATCGTTTGGGTGATCCAAAGAGAGAGGATAAAGGAGGCGGCTCATGTAGTGTGCCTAGAAGAGATGAGAAATTCATACAAACATCAGCTGTACATTCTGAAAGTAAGAGGTCACAAAGGATACTTGGGTATAGATGGGAGGATAACATTAAAATATTGTAACGTGTTTACGTTACCGAAGACGCCGTAGAGATCGTTAACTGGTTTATTGAACAATCTACAACTATCGGCTACACTTAATTATCACACAGTTGCGGGGTTTCACACTTTATAACCCTAATCGCATTAATCTGTCACCACTGTTGCGGGGTTTCACACTTTATAACCCTATGCGCAAATCAGTTCAGTCTGCCTTCAGTAGGCTACACGTTTACAGTCGGGGAGCTAGGTATCACTGTCTCACACGCTCCCAATTGCACAATCACACTTACGTCCGGATCTTCTTTCCGCGACGGCTGCTATACTCCAACTTGTAGTCGGCTGACTGGAGAACTGTTGATAACACACTCGCTCGTTGACTACTTAACTCAGCGATGTCCACATTAGAANGGGGGGGGGCTCGGCTTGGCGCAACATGTCACAATATATTGTGGCTTGTAGATCCGTTGCTAGCCAACGACTTCGAAATAAGCAACTATACAACAGCCGCTGTTAAGTAATGGTTCTGCAAACAACAGCTTTTGCTAGGCAATTGCTAGAAAGTGATCGCGTTATCGCCTCAACAAAAACGAAAGCAATACAGAAGAAACTGTAGGAAGCGATGTGTGTGTGTGTGTGTGTGTGTAAGTGTAGCAGTGAACTGTAAAGCGTAGTCACGCGCTGTATCCAACAGTCCAATAAATTCGGTAATCGATCCAAAACCCGTCTACAGTCACTAAAATCATGGCAATATATTAAAGAAATAGCGTGTAAGATTTTGAATGAATTCGACTGCTCAGGAAAGGGGGCCAGTGGCACGTTATTGCAGTTACTGTCCACTTGGTTGATCAGGCCCATAAGCTGGAGGCAGCGGACATGCCAGCGAGGACGCCCTCCAAAATTCGTCAACCCCATACCAGACGAATAGACCACTGAAAATCGGCCCCCCATTCTGACACCAGTTGTCACGTGACTGAGTGAAGATTGATGGGTTCTGGATGGATTATTGGGTATGCTGAACACTTCAACATACAACTCGTTATTATGCTTTGCAATTCTCTATCACAAGCAGACTAGAGTTCTAGGTCACGGTCTCCACTAGGCGTTGCCTGGTTACAGCCTTCTAACAGCAGACGTTCCTCTGCTCCCGGGCTCAAATCGTCGCAGGTTGGAGGCCACATCACACCAACCTCCTGTTCTTCTAACAGCCGTCTCAAGACTCTCAAAACAAATCAAAATAATAGTTATGTTACCATCGATGGTCGGCCAGCCGGTCTTGCTGTCAAACTCCATCTGGGGCACAAAGCCAGATTTTTGTTATTGTCAGACTGTTGCGGGTCTGTTGTTGTGGGACTCCTTCTCTGACAAGTACATCCGGCACGGACCGCACAGAATACAACTATTCTCATAATTCCTCAATTGTTGAGGTGTTTCCATCGTTGCGGTAACCAGCTGTAAAGTGACATTTACAGAACCGTTCCCTAGCAACGGACGTGTTTGCAGTGTCGTTCCCTGGTAACTGCTGTCTCTGTTGATTCTGGTTCTCAGCAGAAATGTCACAGTACTACTGAAACCTCAAATTCTTCCCTGTTACTTCATTACCTTTAAAAGCGACACGGCTTATTTAAATGATCGAAGAAGCAACACGGCATGAGTCAACTGACTCTATTCAATGTTTATTTTCAAGTCCTGGTTATTTCTATTCATGCTGTTTCAAATTATATCTCTATTTAGGCTATGATAAAGAATTAGCACATAGCACGTAGAGCCGTTGCTACGCGATGACATCGAAATAGGAGAATATACCAGAGACCTTTCTAGACAACAGCTCGGTAAATATATTCCAGCAGCAAGGAAGCGAAGAGCAACAATAGAGGTACTGTCGCAAATGGGGTGTTTTCTGAGGTCCGTGGCACGACTATTGCTACGCAAGAGCGCGGTAAACACACCTCTATATCAATAGAGGAGCTGTGTTTTCTACGTGGTCCGTGCCGAGGAGTTCTCTTGAAGACAACTGAGGTGACCCAGTTAAGAGATAGTTCTGTACGTGAGGCTGTGAAGATAGAACCTGAGAGCGTGAAGCTGAGAATCTCCACTGTTAGAAACCGTTGCCTGGGAAAGGCTGGTGAAGATGTAGCAGGCTGAGAAAGACTTAGCGGGTGCTGCAGTGATTTGTGAATTGTGAAAATCAGCGGTGGCGCTGTAATTACTTGCAGTCCCGATTGAGTATATAAGTGCTCAATAAATGTATTCAATAAACCAAATCCCGTCTATAGTCACAGACTAGATAATATTGTACCTGCACAAAGAATTTCTTAGCTTAAGCACCGTCTCATGAAGGCGACTGGAGAACATGGCGGTAAAGCTCAGTACATTCCAAAATACGGCACAAAATGGGTGCGTTAAATTGGTAAAAATTGGGGCATTTATAAATTCTGCACCAACCTGACGCAAGAGGTCAGCTGCATGCTCCGACTATCTTTATTTCCAAGGTAAATGTATACTAAGTTAAAATTCTGGCACAAGATGGAGGAAAATTTTCAGATTTATATTCCGCCCGCTTTTAACTCCTAAGTAAGGCTAACATTTATTATTCCGGAATCAGATGGAGGCAAAGACTCAGCTTCATGTTCCGGCTGTCTTTATCCCAAAGAAAAACGACCTACTAGAGAGAGGAATGGGTAGAAATCATAGACTTACTGGATCCAAACGAGGCCGTTTTACAATTCATTACAAAGATATGCTGTATCTTATGGCTCAGTCACTTCCAAAATAAGAAACATAAAACTTCTGTGCACATACTGGCAAATATCAAAAGTTAAATTAACACTTCTGGTTTACCGCTATGAGGTTTAACAGCCCGAAGTCCTGCTAGCACGCAGTTCTGCCAGCAATCGCACAGTAAGACGTTATTAGAGGCCACAAAGCGAATAGTTAATTCTGCAATAAGGGAAAACTTAAGATGAAAATAAAACGAAATGGAAGGCTGTAGTCAAACTGCGAATTGTTAGTGAGAAATGAAGTTCAAAGGTACATGCCAATTGTAACTTCTTCTACTCCGAACAGACTATACTGGTTGGCACTCCTGCTTTGTACTCTGGATGTTCCAGAGGTTGTGCACTGGATGCATGTGGCTCAGATTAGGAACCATTTAGGGTTTTTAGTAAGGTTTTTTCTTTCATAGTTTCTCTCCCCCTT
The DNA here is from genome assembly GCF_002891405.2 of Cryptotermes secundus. NCBI lineage: Eukaryota > Metazoa > Arthropoda > Insecta > Blattodea > Kalotermitidae > Cryptotermes > Cryptotermes secundus. The sequence goes on along the minus strand of NW_019731236.1, from coordinate 255,908 downwards.
CCCCCCCCCCCTCTCTCGCGCGCTCTCGCTCTCACCCTTTGAACTTTGGCCGCTTTTTCAGTTTCTTAATCCCATTCACAGTCGATAGGACTCCTTGGACTGGGGATCAGCCCGTCGCAAGGCCATTACCTACACACAGAACAACACAAACACAGACATTCGTGCCTCGAGTGGAATTCGAACCCACAAATTTAGTGCACGAGGGGGTGAAGACGTTCTTGCATAACTTTAATGGGTTTATTCTTCTTGCGCTGTCAGTATCTCAGAGAAGGGCCTATATGGAATCGAATAGCAGGATGGTTGGTGAATAACGAATTGGAAAGGATTCGCCTGGAAGCTGTCGTGGCCAGTCCTGTCATATGGCTGAAGGGGCAGAAAAAAAAACAGAAAACTTTAGTCATAGTCACGGCTGAGATTCGAACCGAACTTCTCCCGAAAACAACTCTAGATTTTTACCGATACACACATCGGCTTTGTGTCTTGTGTATCTGAGGAGCTGCTAGCTTCTCAATAAGGACTCTGCTCCGTGGAATTGATCAGTCTATCAGTATCATTCTTACGCCTGTTTAAGACTTATATGGCTGAACTATCGACCAATTATTATCTTTTACAATTCTGGGAGTCCCTGAATGATGAAGATATCAGCACTGAAATTATTTAGTGTTCTGCTCTTCCATTAATGCTTTTGAGTTCCAAACCCAAATCCCCGTGTGCGTGTAAAGTAGAAAGGACTGTGGTCGCCGGAAACATCTTATAAATTGCATTCCTTGCATCTGACTCTACGTGAGGAAAGAAATGCAACAAGTTAACCAGCGGGAAGAGCAGTCAGGTAGCTTTCACTTACCGCCCTTGTCCCTGGCCACCAGGTTGACGCCGCGTCGGAGATGAACGCGCAGCTCAAAGAACGAATGTTGACGCAGTGACGACTCCCGTTTCCGGGTCATCTCGTCGACAACAGCAGGCTGAAGCAGCAACACGAACTGCATTAGTACTTAGCCCTTCGGGGAGGCACAGTGCTCGGGCGTATCACACCACAGACTCTTAACTTAAGAAAAGAAGTACATCTCGAGGTTTAATTAAATACTTTGCGTTCTGAGTCAAATGGATTACATCCTCCATTATGTTCGTACATTAAACTTCATTGAAAACTCGTGTGAAACTGCACATTCATTCAGATTGTGGTCTCTTTGGTTGTGGCAGCAGGTGGATACCAAAGTTTGCGGGAAACATGCTGCTCCAATTTCCATGGTTGCTGTAAGTCAGGAAAATGTCTTGAATATACAGAGGTGGGAATGGATATGGAGCCCGATTAGGGCCCATGGGAACAGGGTAAGACATGTTTAAAGAGCAGCGTATTCCTCCAAAACATCGGTAACAACCAACAAGACCATGTGAAGTCAGAATCCAGATGACCACAATCTGAAAAATCACCGCCATAAATCCCTCAAAACTATAAGCATTTTAACTGAACAGCAATGGATATTTGTGCCGCTGTTTCGAGTTCTTCGCCATCTGTCTATGGCTCTATAGCCCCTGTGGACCTTGGTCGCTTTTTCAGTTTCTTAATCTATACATAGTCGGTAGGATTCCTTGGATGGGGGGATTAGCAAGTCGCAAGGCCGCTACCTACTGCAGACAATGACTCTGACAAAAGACAGGCCCGTGCTCTCGTCAGAGAGGGCGCCCTACAATAACAATACTGTAACTGTAAAACAGTAATAAAACCGTGTACATTAACGTAGTATTCGCGATCTAGATTTCATTTCGAGAGGTATTTCATTCCAATTTCAGTCTGATTAATGAGTAGCCTGAGAGAGCTCTCGCTATTCCAGATGATCACTTCCAAGAGGTTTCAAAAATAGACTTCTGTTTAAATTCCCTCCCACCACGGCGGCCCGGGTTCGATCCCGGGTCTGGTCAAGTGGGATTTGTGGTGGACAAAGTGGAGCTGGGGCAGGTTTTTCTCCGAGTACTTCAGTTTCCCCTACCTATCTTCATTCCACCAACTGCTCCACAGTCACCCTCACCTATCATCTGGGGCTGGTACAATAGGCCAGAAGTGGCCGCAGTACAAGGAACTTAGTCCCACCCCACTAGCAAAAAAGATGGCTAAGTGGCTTGTAGTGTGGCAATGACGAGATATTTATGTAAAACAGCTAAATAATATTATATCCGCTTAATATTGTGTTGCATCTATCGGGATAGTAATGTTGGTACATGTCTCTTACAGGACAACATAAGTAGACAGGGTGTAACTGACAGTTGAGAACAAACTTAAGGCGTGAGTTCTACATACCAAAACAGGAAAAAAAATTTATCAACGTATGTCCTGAAATATTTAATTTGCGAGTTATATAGCTGAAAGAGTATATTTATAATAATGTTGATGCTCTCACATTATCTAGACAATCGGCTCACAAATGGCGATAAGTTTGTCAGCCTTACGCGCCGGCCGACCTTTAACCTCCAGGAAAATTATTTAATTAATTCCTGGTACTCATTTCTGTCAGAGGCTGAGTGAACCCCAGGGCCATAGTGCGGCTGGAAGGGTTAGGTCGACTGAAAAAATCCTATGACCTCATCAGGAATCTAACCCGCGACCTTCCGGCTTGTAGCATAGTGCCTCAACCAACTACGCCACTGCGTGCCCCCACATTTATAACAAATGCTGAAAATCTCCTCCATGAGATTCAGTTGCACCCCTCGAGAGGCCTCATTATAGAGGTTCTCAAGAAGGACTTAGCACTGTGGAGTTAGTTAGTTAGGTAAGTAGTATAGTTAGTTAATTATACTAACATTTTTCCCAAGAGATCTGTTCATGTTATGCCCTTACATCTATTGACTTGTATTCATGTATATGTAGCCATGCGTATTTACTCGTATCAGATGAAATCAATTGGGTCAGTTCATTTATGCACACAGCCCTCGGGAATATCACGAACGAAATATCACGCCTATTCATGCATTTAACCGGAATCAATTTCAATTCATTTGAAAACCAACGCGCGGAAGTCTTCATTTCAGACGGTGTACAACAAAGCAGTAAGAAGAACGCGTCCCCCTTTCATGGACTTAGCAACTCTGGCGAATAATGATACTAGCTCCGGCATTTCCCTGTTTCCTCTCTCATGTTCGGGGACTTGAAATTACGAAGATTTAGAACTGTGAAGAAGAGTGAAAATATTTGACCGATTATGCAGTATACGCAATTGTTACAGAAAAATGAGTCTATCAGCATTACTGTACTACATAGATATCTCAACAAACCACATTTGTTCCGATGGTCTATCCTTGAAAATTAGAAAGCTGATTATATTTTCATCATCATAATCATCATGGATTAGGCCACGTTTCGTCTGCTACTTCCGTCTGCATAGCGTGCTGGTCCCTCAGTCTTAACTCTGGGCGTCGTATATTTCGTCGTTCTGTTGGGTTGTATGTTAAAATGATCTTGCAGGTACCCTGTCTTCCATTCGTAGAATGCGGCATTTCCGTTTCCGCCCATAATTTAAAATGTTATTATTTACATTAAAAACTTTAGTTCGTCCCTAATTTTATTATTAATTACTTGGACCTTTCTTGTGTAGCCTGCCGTACTAAAGAATTTCATTTCTGCAGTGTCATTTTCTGCTTCCTGTTTTTTTATAATAGTCAAAATTTCGGATCCATATGTAAAAACTCGTACAAGTAGCTTTATGGAATTTTATCTGTGTATCTTGTAAGATTTGAGGCTTTCACGGCGGTGACTATGAAGAAAGCAGTCTTCTGGGATTTGGCACCGTGTATATGTGGTGTTAACCGACGTTTCGGAGGAACGTATCGCCTCCATCTTCAGGGTAGAAGGAAAAATATAAGAAATCCGCAAGCGAGGACACCGTGAGAACCGATAAAAGCAGTCTGCGGATTTCTTATATTTTTCCTTCTACCCTGAAGATGGAGGCGATACGTTCCTCCGAAACGTCGGTTAACACCACATATACACGGTGCCAAATCCCAGAAGGCTGCTTTCTTTTTTCTTGTCTTGTTATTGACTATAACTTAGAGGATTTAATTTCAATACCAGTGAATTCAAACAAATCGAATTTAAGTAGAAATGAAAGCAATGAAAACAAATTTCTGGGTGGCTACCAAGTTAATTTTTCATAAGAAGAAGTCGGTAGGTTGGGTTTCTCTCCATTTTAGTCGGGATTGAAAGAAAGTTCCTCTGTTACAAAAGAATTACAATATTTCTGCGTGCCATTATGGCAACACAGTAGTGCTGCAAGCGGTGGTTACAGACAGCAACATTGTTGGTACGTGGATCTGCCAACTACAGTCTCTGTGTCATTAGCTGCCCCCATTTTCATAGGAACCGCTCATTTAGAAGAGATTATTGTAACACTGGAAGGCATCACTATTCTCAGTTATGTATATTCTGACCGGATTAAGTGCAAGCGAATCAGTCCCTAGCGTAGCCATTTATCTTATTATTACTGTCCAGACTAGGCGAAGAAAGGAAGACATCCCAAGCAGTAACTCTTAATCTATAAACCCAACATGTATGTATATATATATTGTTGCGTGCCGCCAGAAAGCCGGAATGGTTGAGGAGATCAGGGTTGATTTCCTAGGCAACGAGCAACGTTCCCATGACAACGGCTAGGAATCAGAATGCATCCATTGCTATACAACAGCTAGTAATATCCAAGCAATGAATTTTTCGTTGCGTAACAGCGGGCGGAATAAACCCTTTCACAAGGTATTCCCTAGTTAGTCCGAGGACAAGTTATAACAGTCTAACGTAGGCCAGAGACCAGCAGAGTTCGTATTCGGCAAGAGAAGAGAAGAATTCTCATCCGACTAGAGCAGAAGACACTTCACTGAGAATAGCGTGCGAGTGTGTTGTAACATTGGAGAAGAAACGTCTAAAGGGCGTATAAGTGAACAACTGTAAGTGTGAGTATAAAAGTGACTGTACAATAAAGGTATTCGTTCTAATCCGAGAAGCCACACAATTTCTTTTCGCGTTGCCTAGCAAACACGCGACAATACTATACAGGTATAAATATACTTAAATACACTTACAGAGATTAATGTTACAGGCCTACTAGAGAATCATCATCATCACTGGCACGACAGCCCTTCGTGAGCCCTGGCCTTCCTCAGGATTGCTCGCCATTCTTCTCCATTCGATGCTACATTCCTCCAGTTCTTTACACCCAAAATTCTTATGTCCTGCCACACACATTCTTCCCATCTTAACCTTGGTCTTCCCACTCTCCTATTTCCTTCTGGTTTAGTATTAAGCATTTTCTTAATCATTCTATTCTCGCTGGCACGTATTATGTGTCCAGCCCATTCAAACATTTCACCTTTATAAATCTACTAGAGAATGGATTGTTGAAATCAACAATAGTCTGAAAATACTAATTCATGAATCATATTCTATATAAGCAATCTGGTTGCAAGGTAAGCCATTCCTTATTAGAATTTCGTACAAACAACATTTACTACAGAATTGTTTAGAAGAAATAATAAACCGGATAAGCCTATTAGCCGATGGCAGTGGCCGCGCGGTCTAACGCATAAATTGTCTTCGCCCGCCTGAACGCTGGGATCGTGGGTTCGAATCCAATTCGAGGCATGGATGTCTGTCTGCGTTTATTCTGTGTTTGCGTAGGTAGCGGCCTTGCGACGGGCTGATACCCCTCGTACAAAGAGTCATATCAACTGTGTACAGGATTAAGAAACTGAAGTGAAACAAAGCGTTTCACGGATGCCCTTTGCTCCAAAGTGGGAGCAACAGGAGAGAGAGAGAGAGAGAGAGAGAGAAGGGTGGCTTATATAAAAGGTGCGGTACGATTCATGCGTACTTAGGCTGATACAACGCTACTGTTCAAAAGCAACTTACTGACATTGCATTACTAATTCAGGAAATGTCAGAAAAGATTATAGCTGTGATTTATTATAGACAGTGAATTAATAAATGAGTTCTATATCCAGTAAGAAATGATGCGGACCGCGTCTCTGGAGAAGTTCGTAAGAGCTTTGAGAGGCAACCTGTAATTAGTGCAGATTATATGCTCTATATACAGGCCTTTTCCAAAGTTTCATTTCCCATTGGAGTTTTAAGTCATATTCAACGTACATATGTTTATTTCCTTGTATGATCTACTGTTGTTGTGACTATTAGCATCAGGCCTACATATACGTCACAAATGTAACATTGTTTTGCTGCTGAATACACAGGGAATTAACAAAAAGCACATATGGACAGGGTTTACTCAGAACACGGACCGTTAAAATTAACAGTAAATTAAAAATAATGATACAAGAATCCTATCGCATTTTACAGAAAGAAATTCGTTCATTCGTGACCTACTTATTACGTGGCTTGCATCTCAAGTGGTGATGCATCTGACTTGAATTAAGGGCGTGCTTCTTTCGAATCACGTCCGTGAAAAAGGTTTTTGTAAGCTCTTTCCACAAGCTTTGCAATTTAATATTCACTACTCATCCTAAGAAATCTACTGACGTCGTTAAGGAAACCATAAATTAAAAAAAAACAGGTAAACATATACTGCACCGGTCACGGTAGCCGAGCGGTCTAAGGCATGTACTGTCTTCGCTCGCTTGGAAACCGGGATCGTGGGTTCGAATCCCACTCAGGGCATGGATGTTTAGTTTGTGTGTGTGCGTTTTATCTGTTTATGTACAGGTAGAGGCCTTGCGACGAGCTGATCACCCGCCCAAGGAGTCCTACCGAATGTGTAAGATCTAGAAAAACCTAAGTGAACGGAGAAGTTCAGGAGGTAGGCCTAGGCCCACTGGGGCTGTAGTGCCAAGGAAAAATAAATAAATAAATAAATATATATATATATATATATACGATACATATACTGCTATGTTTAACACAGATACCGTCTTTGTACAAATAGAGAATGAAGCTAATCACTTGACCTATACACCTACTTCTTCCGTCATAGAACTACTATCTAAGAACTGCTCAGTTCTGTAACGTCAAATTACAAAGCAGTAGGGAAAGGTGTACAGAACTATTAGGCTTATTTTGGACTGTATCCATCGTCTGGTATATATAAGGTCCAGTGATTGAGACTATCTCTTCCTAACGGGCCACCTGAGTACATCTATCCTGTCACATCCACCTGAGGATGGAGACAGACCCAGTCTCCGAAACGTTGTGATTTTTGTCTTATATATACCAGACGTGGAGAAGGATGGAGAAGATGAGTTGGACCGATTATGTGAGAAATGAAAAAGTGTTAATTAGAGTCAGTGAGCAGAGGAATGTCCTACACGAAATAAGAAAACGGAAGGCTAATTGGATTGGTCATGTTTTACGCAGAAACTGCCTTCTAAAAGAAGCTATCGAAGGAAAGATAGAGGGGCGGATAGAAGTGACAAGAAGACGAGGAAGAAGACGTAAGAAGATGCTGGATGACCTTGGGGACAGAAGAGGATACTGTCATTTGAAGGAGAAAGCTCTAGATCGCATTAAGTGGAGGAATTGTTTTGAAAGAGACTGTGGACCTGTCGTCTTGACAGATTACTGATGATGATGATGATGATGATGATGATGATGATATACCAGACGATGGATAGAGTTCAAAATAAGCCTAATAGTTTTGTACAGCATACACCATCGTCAGAATCATTTCAAGTCTAGTAGGGAAAGGCTTCGATGGAACTAGTCAGGTCAAATTCGCGAACTGTTCATCTGCCCATTTAATTAAGCAACTAGGAATTATTTGACGGATTCTGCTTAAATTCTGTATAAACAGCAGGCAGTTCGAATTCCCTGCTTTCTGCAATACTGAAATCTAGGCGCTGAGATGGGAACAGTATCAAGAGAAGTGTTTAATAAAATGGGTAATATCCACGGGAAATGTTTTCACATCCTACTGGTCATCTCACGACTTTGTCAGTAACAATATCAGAAAGCGTTCAATGGGAGGATTACAAATTAATGATGAATTTCAGAAGGTGTGGAAGGAACCGATCTTTGTGTAATTAAGATACTGTCATGGCATTTGTCTAGAGAGGCTGAGGAGAACCACAAGGAGCCTTTGTCTGGATAACCGATGTTCAGAACGACTTTCTAACCGAGCGCATCTGGAATGTGGGCCTTACCGCTACGCCAACCCGCTCGATATTTCCGTTCTCTAGTGATAACAGAAAACAATAACTGGTCCTACTGAAATGCATGCCTGTCACAGTGGTCGCGCAGTCTGAGACATCAACTGTTCTCACCCGTTCAAACACTGGTATCGTGGGTTCGAATCCAGCTCAAGTTATTGATGTCTTTGTGTACATTTATTCTGTGTTCGTATTGTCCTGTGTGTAGGCAGCGGCCTTGCGGCGGGCTGATCCCCTGTCCAAGGAGTCCTACCTACTGCGTATAGGACTAAGAAACTGAAAAGAGGCCAAGGCTCAACAAAGGGTTGTAGAGCCATTGATGAATGGATGAAAGTGAAATACATATGGTGACGTAATTATGTCTACTTGCAGTAACTGTTGCTAAATGCTAATTCATTTTTGACTATGAGTTCAGATATGTGCCTGGTCATAAATTAAGCAAAACTGTGGGCCGAGGTTGTGATACCATGGAGCTGGTACGGTTTCTAAACCCGGGACTCCGAAGCGAGAACCAGGCGTGTAACCACTTGTATTGTTACAGATCCTGTGTTACTAACATCGGTAGATACACTAATATGGAGTAAAATGCAACAAGCCAGTTCTACGAGTATTAATACTTGTTTCGAAGATTATCCGCTCAGCGGCTGAGAAACAGATGCCTACTCACCATAGCAAGTTCCTGTGGAGCGGTGGTCGTTGTGGTAGTAAAATGTGTGGCAGCTGCTGTCCTGCTAGCGGGGTCTCCACTGACCATGGTTCTGATTTGGAGTTTCGGGGAATCCCCGGATGCCATTTCGGCGGCGGACGGCGGTCGACGGACTGGAGAACAATCTACATGAAGCGAACAAAAATAAACTTAATATTAGGGGCCGCGCCATAGCTCAAGCGATTAGTCGCTGAATTCCCACCGCGACGGTCCGTCTTCGACCCCGGGTCTGGTCAAGTGGGATTTGTGGTGGACAAAGTGCCGCTGGGGCAGGTTTTCTCCGAGTACTTCGGTTTCCCCTGCCAATCTTCATTCCACCAATTGCTCCACAATCACTCTCACCTATCATCTGGGGCTGGTACAATAGGCCAGAAGTGGCCGCAGTACAAGGGACTTAGTCCCACACCGCTAGCATTAAAAAAACTTAATATTAACGAAAGATATGCTTGTAAAAACGTGTCTTATTTTATGAGAGTTCAAAAGTAATTACAGGATTAAGGCTGCCAGGAAATATTCTCAAGGATCCAGGAGTTCAGTTTTTCAGATTCCTATAAAGTGAAAAGCAATAACAGGTTCATGCAATTAAATTATGTGGCTGAAATAAATCTTTATTGTTGTGGAATAGAAAGTAAGAAAGAATTGATCCGCTCTTGTTCCAGACAAATGTTCTATTTTTTAAACTTGCAATCGATACATGTACATTCATAAGGCAAATTTATATTGCATGAACGTTTATGTTGACTTTCCCCCCCCCCTGGCACTACAGCCCCAGTGGGCCTATGCCTACCTCCATGAACTTCTCCGTTCACTTCGGTTTTTATAGATCTTACACATTCGGTAGGACTCCTTGGACGGGTGATCAGCTCGTCGCAAGGCCTCTACCTAAACATAGGACAACACAAACACAGAATAAACACATACACACACCAAACATCCATGCCTTATGTGGGATTCGAACCCACGATCCCGGCTTCCGAGCGAGCGAAGACGGTACATGCCTTTGACCGCTCGGCTAACGTGAAGGGCATTATAATTATTAGGAAACAGAAAATCAGAAAGAAAATATTATAAGTGGGAATTTTAAGTTTAAAGTGGAAAAGGTAAAGAAAAATTCATCCCCTATATGAATCTACAGGATCATATATTCGTTTTTGCGAACAGATTAACGCTTGCAAGCAGAACACGATAAGTACATAGATAAATGTACACAGATAGAAGCAGTATGGCCAATCGAAAATTTCACCCTTTATGACGTGTATCATCATCATCATCATCAGTAATCT
>NW_019731236.1:235157-245226 GCF_002891405.2 Cryptotermes secundus | reverse complement strand
GATGCTCGAGATGGTTCAAGTTCGTATAGCAACAGGCGTGACCAGAGTGGTTTGAACGGCTGTTGTACTGCGATGTGGAAAGCAAATGGAAAAACTACCACATTATCACTTTTCCTGGATAGTCTCTTTCCAAAAACAGAAGATCACATTAAGTGGAGGAACTGTTTTGGAAGAGACTGTGGACCTGTCATCTGACAGTTACTGATCAAGCAATCAATCAATCATGCCCTGTAGCACAGTTTCTTCCTTAGCCATTAACACAAGGTCATCTGTATATTTCACAGTTTGAATAATTTGCCCTCCTAATCTGAAGTCTCCGAGCCCATCCAGAACTTCCTTGGTAAAGTATTCGCTGTACAAGTTGAACAGAATTGGCGATAAACAGCATCCTTGTCGAACTCCCCTTCCAATCATGACGTGTATATATAATTTTTAACAGGCAGTATAAAACAAGTATAGAATTTTTGAACATGTAGGCCTACACTGACACACCACAGAGACTCACGACACAGTAATATCATTTTCCAACTGAACACTTGCGGTTATAGTCCTCACGTAACATCCTCTTTGACGAGAGGATGAGTCTGTAATTTAAAATTGCTAGTGGTCCTCGTCAGCGCAGTCATTGTCAGGTCCGAGTCCCGCGAGAATCATGATCACATTTTACTGTCTCAAATTCGAGACTCCCCCAACCTGAACGGGCAGGTACCCGTATTTATATCCCTCCCGAACAGGGTGGCCCGGCTATAACCTGAGGCACTGGGTCACCTTTTCGTCACCTTCTACAACTCGCAGGGCTGCATTGGAGGTATTCGACCCCGCCTTCACATGGGCAAGAACTGTCGGTTATTCTGGGTTCCTCGTTATATAGCGTCGGAGAGGACTCATGGAAAACACCGTTTCCAGGGAAATGTGTTTGCGTTGCCCAGCAAAGGGTTGTTTGCCACGAATCTGTTACCCTAGCAATGGCATTGTCACTTTGATTTTCTTCCGCGGGAACGTATTTACTGAGCCGTTACCCAGTAATGGATGTCCCTTGTGACGTCAATATTCCGAATTTTGGGGGTCATGTCACAACATAAAATATTTCTCTAAGAAAAAGGAAATAAGGCAGTAAAGGAGGTAAACACTTTCCCTTTAGAAAAGAGAACGAAGAAAAGATTGTTTTTGGGTGCTACATGAGAAACATGACTGCTAACTAAATAACTAACTCCATGGAGTTGAATCCTTCTTGAGAAACCATCAGTTGCTTATTTACTCTGGAGTTTTTCAAAATTGTATGGAATCCGAAAGTTCATTACTGTGTCCACAAGAGCCAGTTATTGTCCCTATCCTAAGCCAGATGAGTCCAGTCCATATCACCCCATCCTATTTGTCTAAGATTCTTTTTATTAATATACTCCTACCTACCCTAGTGGCTTATTTCATTCTGGCTTTCCGCCAATATGCTGTATGCATTCATCTTCTCTCCATGCGTACAACTTACCAAGCCCATCCTATACTCTTTGAGCTCTTTCAGTCGATCATTCAAATTACGTATATTCGTATATTTTGTAAAGACCGAGGTACTTGACCCATACATTCGAAGAAGATTCTTTCCGGTCAAGAGGCCCTAAGGATTATGGTTTCTCTAACATAGATAGTGGCATGTGGTAAAATTCTGATTACGTAAATGAATATTCCCCTTAATGAAATTGCGAATGTGCAGCCGTATAATTCTCCATTGGTCTCTATGCTAATCGATACGGTAGCGAAGCTAAGTGAGCAATACAGTGAACGCAGAGGTCGGCAGTAGGAGCAGAGATTTTGACAACGTAGGAAATTTCGGAAATTTAATTTGTGGGGCTACCAGCATGTAATGGATTTCACCAATGAACTTCCCCCGGATGCGGTGTTATTATTAACTATATGTAACAGGTAGGCATCGAGATCTGTGTGCGTGTTCATACATAATACAAATTAATCAAATTAAATCTACAAACAAAAAAATAAAACTGCAATTTCCTTGGTTGTAGAGTAGTCACCACAGTGGCGATCTCAGGTTCAATAAAACATGTAATATCTGAGGTTTTCACGGCGGTGACTATGAAGCATGCCGTCTTCTGGATGGGATGCAGTGTAGATCTTGTGTGAACCGACGTTTCAGAGGAACGTATCGCCTTCATCCGCGAACGAGGAACCAGCTTGTCTGCAGCCACCTGTTCACGCTGGTTCCTTGCTCACGATTTTTCTTACCCTGAAGATGGAGACGATACGTTCCTCTGAAACGTCGGTTCACACAAGATCTACATGGCGCCACATCCCAGAAGACGGCATTCTTCATTAAAACATAATAAAGACATTGGTAGGCTACAATTATGACAATTCGTAAGATTATTATAATTCTTGATTGTATTTATGGAACCGTTTAAATATTCTGGGGGCTCGCTGTGTTGTTTCATTTACAGGGAAAGTGCTGAACTGAGAGCATTAAGGGCGATGACGGGAGATTTTCAAGCGTACGGGTAAGCGATATGATCAGGTTCCATGTGTCGTTGGGAAACGAGCAAATTCTGTCATGCTTTATCCTCTAAACAAGATCGGGTGATGGCATCTTCGGAGACGACGCTTCCGGATTCCATCAAGAAGGCTGTGACAGCACTCTTACGCCGCCTGAGCACAGACAGGACCGACACTGATCGTCTGCCGCACCGAAGGAAGTGTGAGTCGATGTTGGTGGTGATTGCGTTCGTATTGGTGACAGCCTCAAGTACGTTGTGAGATATGCTCCTATCCATCGTTGTGTTTGCAGCTTAACAGAAAATTGTGAATTCCCAAGGCATTTAATTATGTAATATCACTTTTTTTTTCACTGGAGCTACAGCCCTCATTTGGGCCTAGGCCTACCTCCATGAACTCCGTTCACTTCGGTTTACTAGATCTTACACATAAGGTAGGACTCCTTGGGCGGGTGATCAGCTCGTCACAAGGCCTCTACCTGTAGACAAACACAGAAAAACGCACACAAACATCCATGCCCTGAGTGGGATTCGAACCCACGATCCCGGCTTCCGAGCGAGCGAAGACAGTGCATGCCTTAGACCGCTCGGCTACCGTGACCGGCAATATCACATATACTTTTTACTATTGGGCTACTAGATTGTATTCAGTAGTTTACGCATAATTCTGCCGTTTAATGCAATCAATACAGAGGACAAAGTAACGCCCTCTAGCATATACACTGTCAATTCGCCACACTTAATCTCTCTCGTACATACATATCAGCGAAGAAACCCACCCACTGAAGGGCAAGTCTCTCAGTGTGCTTGCTCAATTTTCCAGTGCAGGAAATTACGTATATACCTATGGTTCTATAGCTCTTTGTTGGGAATTGGCCGCTTTTCAGGTTATCGATCCTATATGCAGTCGGTAGGACCATTTGGACAGGGGATCAGCCCGTCGCAAAGCCTCTACCTATACAAAGAACCACAAGCACACAGACATCTAACCCTTGAGTGGGATTCGAAACCATGGCCCCAGCGTTCGAGCAGGCGAAGACGGTTCAAGCCTCAGACGGCGCGGCAGCTGTGATCGGCGCAGCAAAGTAATGGCCTCCATAAAACATTTAAACGCATGCCGCATGGAGTTCACCAAAGTGGGAATTTTAATTTATATGAACACTAATTAAAGGACTAAATTTTATTTGTGGCTTTTCAAGACGATGTCAGTATCTCATGACCACCTCTGTGGTCTAGTGGTCAGAGTTCCTGGCTACAGATCCAGATGTCAGGGTTCGATTCCCGGCCTTACCAGATTTTATTATAAGTAGTGGGTCTAGAACGGGGTCCACTCAGCCTAGTGAGGATGGTTGAGGAACTACTTAAATGGAAAAGTAGCGGCTCCAGTATATAAAACTGAAATTAACGGCCGTGGGGATTTATTGCGCTTACCACGCGAAACCATCTATCCGCTAAATTTGGCAATAACTTTGCCGACAAGCGGCGGTCTCTCGGTTGGTATAGTTCGCTTGCGGACTAAAACCACGGAACTTATTATGTCTTGTTTGTAATTTGGTCCAGTCATAACAGTAAATAATCTCATATAACACACGATGACATAAAGAACAAAGCGCAAGACCGGCTGACCTGACACAGAGAGCGGGGTCGAAAGAAAACGAGCTAGCAGCCCCTTTTGTTTTCTGGGTTTTGGTTGCTGCAAAATATCTCACGTAAGAAGATGATATTTAAGAAGTGCTTTTGTTCTGCTGCAAGTCTAGTGTGAGTTCTACTAACATTTCTGTTGCGTCCTATGAATGCAAAGGAGCATTAAAAGGAGAGGTTTTCCACCGTATCTTAAATAAAACTGAAAGTACTGGTGAAGTTCGAGTATATTAATTCATATTCTTCATCTCAGTATTCACAAAATACATTTTGGTGTGTCCAGGTTACAGTGGGCCGGTCACGGTAGCCGTGCGGTCTAAGGCATGAACTGTCTTCACCCGCTCGAACTCTGGGATCGTGGGGTTGACTCCCACTCGAGGCATGGATGTCTGTGTGCGTTTATTCTGTTTCTGTAGTTCTGCGTGTAGGCAGCGGCCTTGCGACGGGCTGATCTCCGTCCGAGGGTTCCTACCTACTGTGTATAGGATTAATAAACTGAAGAAACGGCCAAGGTCCAACAAATGGTAGATAGATGGATAGACAGACAGACAGATAGATAGACAGACAGACAGATAGATAGACAGACAGACAGATAGATAAACAGACAGATAAACAGATAGATAGGCAGACAGATAGACAGATACATAGATAGATAGATAGATGGATAGATAGATCACAGTACAGGTCTGTCACAATGTTATTGTCCGTTCTTCTTGTGCTGATGCAGACTAGACAGAGCGGTCTCTTCGGTCTCGGAATGAATTCTGAGAGGGTTTCACTTCGAATCGAGGCTCAATGCGTCATGAAGGCGCCAGTCACCACAGTACAACGGGAGACGACGTAGAGAAACGAGAAAAAACTTGAGTGGTCATAGCGACAAATGACTGCGATTCCATTTCGCAAACCGTTGAAAATTCTTTTACTTTAAATATCTTTTCTCTCATATTTATTTAGTTATCTATTTTAAGTTTATTAACTTCACTGTCAGTGACTCAAGACTATAGTTCATATTGAATTGTAATGGATATGGAAAGAAAAGCTCGTAGAGTAGTTTAAGGAACTATTTCGGCATTTGCTTAGAGATGGTGAAGAAAATCACGAAAATTCTAAATCTCCTTGTTCCGTGTCCTGGCCGAGATTCGAACCAGGAAATAGTTAAAAACATTAAACCTGGAATGAAACTGCTAGGTTTGCTGCTGATGCACTGATGGTTGATCGGGTCACTGAAAACTAAAGATGTTATAGTTTACTGAAGAAGGGTACATTTTTAAAACAAAACCTAAATTCGCCTTCCTTCATTTTCATAATTTTGTAGACAAATAAATGACAAGGAATATTGGGAGAAAGCTCTTTTTTAATTCGCATAGTGGGGGGTGGGGTCCAACTGGATCCACTCGGCATTGCTGCCACTGATTGGCCTATTGTACCTGCCCCGGATGATTATGACAATGGAGAATTTGGTGGAATGAAGAGTGGCAGCTGAACTGAAGTACACGGAGAAAACCTGCCCCAGCGCCAATTTTTCCACCACAAATCCCACTTTACCAGACCTGGGCTCGAACCCGGGCCGCCGCGGTGGGAAGCCAGCAACTAACCGCTTGAGCTATGGCGCGGCCTTTCGGGAGAAAGTTACTTAGGACAGTGTAATTTCGGTTACTGGTCATGTAAGTGAATTGATGACAATTTGTACGTAAGCACTCGTGGCCTACTTCAGTATTTTTCAAGGGAGGAAGTAAAGAAACCCCTGTCTAGATCGCAGGTAATCCGCCCGAGATTCGAATCCAATCATCCAAAAAAAAAACTTGTATTAACGTCTCCCAGTCTCTCTAAATCTCTTTCCAACCACAGAGTTCTATTAACTAACACGTGTTTTTAGATTCACCGATCAGGAATTCTGAATTTCTATTGCCCTGTTTTCCAAAAATAGAAACATGCGACCCAGGTAATTCGGCCTTAAGTTAAAGACGAACAAGCACGTCACAGCCTCGTCATTACAAGGGCAAGTTCAAGTTCCACTGAATGATCCTGATAATGGAAGTTTAGCAGTATCCTTCAACGCTATTTATAGCATTTCACGACGTATTTCTATACATATGTTGAGTAGCACTGAACGGAAGTACAAATTGGGAACTGAAAAGAAAGAATAAGGAATACAAGTTGTCTTACGTCTAAGATACTACCCCAATATTGTCTGGGATCGTTGAGAAACCCCACAAAAGCCCTAAGCCAAGACCTGAAAAGACGCCCTTCGAATAGGAAGCAGAAGCCCTAACACTCGACGATGACGCCACGTAAACAAATCCGTGTTTCACTTCCAGCACCATATGCTTCCTTCCATTACAGAGAAACTAAACCGAGCCGCCTCCATAGACACCCTGCACCTGTCTCGCACAGCCAAACCCTGACTTTTACTGCGATGTTTATTTCACAATCATATCACATAATGCATCTGTTCTAAGGAAAAAAAAGAGGTAAAGCTACCTCTGTAACAGGCCGTGGAGGCCCACAGGATTGCCAGACGTCGAGACTCCCATATTTCTCTAGACAATCGGCCCACAGATGGCGGTGAGATTGTCGGCTTTAATCTTCGGCCGCCCTTTACACCCAGGAAGATTCCTGGTACTTATTTCTCTTGGAGGCTGTGTCGAATCCACGGCCATAGTGCGGTTGGTAGGATTAGGTAAATTTAAAAATCCAAAGACCAGGTCGAGAATCGAACCCGCAACCTTTCGCTTGTAGCATAGTGCCTCCATCAACTATGGTACCGCGTGTCCTACGTTCTAAGAATTGATTTTAAAATACTTTAACTTTCATTATGACTTCTAAAGGCTACTGGATATCAACTAAACACATTTACATATACTCGTACATAGCTCATGTACAGCTATTTTTAACTTTTGTCTCTCATTTGACTGAAGCTATAATTAAATGTATACTATACGAATTATTACGTGATGAACCATTTAAAAATACTGGCACTACAGCGCCAGTGGGCCTAGGCCTACCCCATGAACTTCTCCGTTCACTTCGGTTTTTCTAGATCTTACACATTCGGTAGGACTCCTTGGGCGGGTGATCAGCTCGTCGCAAGGCCTCTACCTGTACACAAACACAGAAAAACGCACACACAAACTAAACATCCATGCCCTGAGTGGGATTCGAACTCACGATCCCGGTTTCCAAGCGAGCGAAGACAGTACATGCCTTAGACCGCTCGGCTACCGTGACCGGCACGTATACACTTACCGGTCAGCAATATGCAATAAAGACTGAGTTTAAATAAAATGTTTGTACATACAATTTATATATAATCAACCGTCCATTACTAACAATAAACTAATAATAATGGCCGATTGTTGAAGTGCTTAATGCTTAAATCAACGTTTAGTAGTTATACTGCACATAAGTCATAGGTGTTAATAGCATATAACAGAAAATTCACATCAGTGGAGTTCAGCCGTAACCTGTGTAATTTCTCAAACTAGGATGTTCGTCGCAGTGTGTTGCACTTGGGGGGCACTGGGCAATTATACTGTGAATAAAACATCTCTAGGTCTACATCATTGTGGGAGAGTGATGTGTATCTTTGCGTCGTCATTAGGAAATTGATAGATTTTGTTTTCAACACGTTGTGCGACTCAAAATTGCCACACTGCGGACCTAAGCGAACGCACAGAAATTTAATTCCGTAAGGTTGACCACTCAACGCCGTGCCATAGCTCAGGCGGTTAGTCGTCGGCTTTCCACCGCGCCGGCCGGGGTTCGAGCCCAGGTCAGGTCATGTGGGATTTGTGGTGGAGAAAGTGACACTGGGGAAGGTTTTCTCCGAATACTTAAATTCTCAATTCTCATTCAACCGACTGCTCCACACTCATCATCTGTCATCCGGAGCTGGTAAATTGGCAAATTAGTGGCCGACGTACGTAGTGGACTCAGTCTCACCCACCCCAATAAACTAAAAATAAAAATTGACCATTCAAGGTATGACGTGCCTTCAAAAGTATTTTAGAATAGCTGAAACTATATTTACATGGAAACAATTACACATATTTTCAATCCGCAGCTACAGAGTGACAGAACATATATTTAAAAAGTGTACCGACTTTACTTTAATAGTGATATAATGACTATACCGATATTTAATTAAAATATAGAAGTCCCATGAGCGAAATATTGTACTCAAGTAACCTGACAGTTTCTTATAAAACTTCAAAATTATGAAATAATAAAACCACGACATGTCAGGAAGAACACTGTCACAAAAATATAAACAGTATGTTTCATGTGCTATGATCACTTAACGCAGTACAACTCACTGCCATCACCCTTGAAGTCAGTGCAACTCAAATTCGTCTAACTTAAAAGTGGTGCAATTCATTTTCACCATGGCTAATCACAAAATATTTCGGAGACGTTATCCATGAACGTAACTGAACTCACTGTCTTCACCTCTGAACCCAACACAATTCACGTCATGACCCCTGAACGTATCATAATATCGTGACCATGAACGCAAACTAATTCAGAGTCACCGTCCTTCAACATAGCATAATTTAGTACCGCCAAGCAAGTATGTCGCCAGCTATTACAGTCTGACGTTCTACGTCAGTACACGTGTACGGATCACCAGAACTTAATATTAGGCCGTGGTTACCGTGTTGTACGTTGAGAACTCTGTGTCGGGGGGACTGTGTGAGCGGTGTGGCTGTGCTACTGTGCTCCGACGAATTGTCTGCGGCGTAGTCCGTGGTGCTGTCCCTCCGGAGGCGCGGCTCCCCCTGCAGAGTCTGATGGTCCACACAGTCCTGACCCTGCGCCTCCTGGTTGTCTTTACGCCACGCTCGCCTTTCCTTGCTCCTACTCCCAGTGCGTGCGGCCCATCGGATCTGCGTTTAACACACGAAATCACTTACTTGTCACAGTCAGAGGTCTGTCCTCATGAGTAATATGAAATGTGAAGCCGTAGTGGCACCAGGAGTGCATCTGATAACCCACTCACGCTTCACATGTATACTCGTACATTTAGCATAAATTTTTTCCTTGGCACTACAGGCCCAGTGGGCCTAGGCCTACCTCCATGAACTTCTCCGTCTTCATAGATCTTATACATTCGGTAGGACTCCTTGGGCGGGTGATCAGCTCGTCGCAAGGCCTCTACCTACATACAAACACAGAAAAACGCACACAAACAAACTAAACATCCATTCCCTGAGTGGGATTCGAACCCACGATCCCGGTTTCGAAGCGAGCGAAGACAGTACACGCCTTAGACCGCTCGGCTACCGTGACGGGCTTAGCATAATTACATTTCATTTCTAACCACATGCGTTAATTATGGAAGTCAGTATTATATACTTCCGGAGACAAAATAATGGCATGGAGCAAATTTATTACTGTATTTCGTAATATACTGGTTGGCATTTCCGATTGGATTTGTTCAGAAGTTGATTAGGGAGAGGAGCCTCGTGTCTGGAATATCTGTGGCATTTTTCTGTTACTCCGTGAAAAAATTCGGCTAGTACTCTAAATTAATCACGCTCGTTATCATTATGCATCGACTGTACAAACCATAACCGTCTTTGCGTTTTTAGTTGGATGTTACAGAACGCCTGCAAGACACAGCTGTTGAATAAACTAATAAAGAAGTACATTCCGAACTACTTACATGACGTCACAAAACGCATTCCGTATTCGAGATTTATATTGTGGAAATAAAATCCTTACACAGGGTGTAACTGAAGGGTGCGCGCACATTTTCACCACGAGCTCCACTCACCAAACAAGAAAAAAATATTCATATCAACTTGGGTCCGGAAATACACTTATTGAGATTTTTGACACCATCCTTTGTCTTGTTTTCTATTTAAAACACGTCTCTAAAAATAGGAAACATGTTAAGGAAGGTAAAAAGGGAAATCTCCTATATATAT
>NW_019731236.1:193892-235144 GCF_002891405.2 Cryptotermes secundus | reverse complement strand
CCCCCCCCTCCAGGAAGATTCCTGGTACTCATTTCTGTTAGAAGGTGATTCGACCCCAGGGCCATAGTGCGGCTGGAAGGATTAGGTCAATTGAAAAAACAATGAATTCATACGCGACCTTCCGGTTTGTAGTATAGTTCCTCAACCAACTACGGCACCGCGTGCCCCCAATTATATTCACATACATACTATAAATCTGTCCTTCTTACATTAAGATATAAATAGGCAAAGTACAGTAGTCCTTGTGCGATTTTTTTAATTAGACATGAAGCATGATGTTCTCATAGAGTAATCTGAACACAGACAACATTCTCTCTGATAACTTACTCCTTGCGAAGTGACTCTGAGCCAGTCCATGTTTACGTATCAATCCATTCAACGATTAGAGATGGGGCGGCCTGCAGAACTGCTAATTAAAACTCTCATAACCGTGGGCAACAGTAAATTAAAGTAAGACACTTGCATTCCAATGTGACAAGAATATTGTCACGTGATGGCGTGTGACTAGAGACGGGTTTTTGACTGATGATCGGATTTATTTGACTCTTTGATAGAGCGCCTGACTACATATTACAGTTCACGCCTACACATGCACTAGTGTCCACAGTCGGGTATTCATTGCCGCTGCTTGGTAACGCCTTCCAACGGTGGGCTTTCCCTTCGTCTGGGTTCCCGAAATGTTCCCGGTCCCAGCCACCAGCTTCTAACAACAGCTAAGAACGACTGAACCCCAGCAGTTCTCTGACTACAACTACTAACTGGTCCTACTTATAACAACTCGACACGCACCGCGTAGAAAACGTATTTCATTATTTTTGCATTCTCTTATTGCCGTGGAAGCATGCCTCTTTGCGTAGCCGTTACTTAGCAATGGCTGTTACGTAGTTGCTTATTTCGGGATCGTTGTCTTGTAACAGTTCTACATGCTACAATATTAAAGAAGACATGAAAGGTGTCCAGATGTTCATAATAATACATATCCAGTAGTAACGAAGATTCGTGGCTGATTTCTTTTTGGTCATTCAGCAACGCCGTTTCAAATTTAATAGTTCCAGAGCGTGAGTTGGACGAGAGGTTTCATGAACGACGAGTAGGTAGGGCCTACTATTCGGATGCAAATTTAAAGCACTGTTGGACCACCAACTTGGTCGGCTGGAACTGATCGCATCCACGAATTCCTTAGCCGATCGTTAAATAGAATATTTTATAAAATTTGGGATTATGCACTGCATTCGAATTTTAACATTAATTAAGTTGTTGAAAGGGCCGCGCCATAGCTCAAACGGTTAGTCGCTGGCTACCCACCGCGGCGGCCCGGGTTCGATCCAGGGTCTGGTCATGTGAGATTTGTGGTGGACAAAGTGACGCTGGGGCAGGTTTTCTCCGAGTACTTCGCTTTCCCCTGCCAGTCTTAATTCCACCAATTGCTCCACAATCACCCTTACCTATCATCTGAGGCTGGAACAATAGACCAGAAGTGGCCGCAGTACAAGGGATTTAGTCCTACCCCACTAGCAATAAAAAGAATGGGCTGGACGACCGAGGGGTCGGATTTCGAGTCCCGGCAGGGACAAGATTTATCTCTCTTCCACATCGTCCACACCGGCTCTGGGGCCCACGCAGTCTTGTATCCAATGGGTACCTAGGGCTTCTTCCCCAAGGGTACACCTTCTAGTAGCGCCGATGTCAAGAAAATGTGGATCTATACATCCACACCCCTATACGTCTTCACAGCGCAGTTCTTAATTAGTTAAGTACAGAGATAACTCTACTTTTTTTTAATCTACTCCCTACGTAACACGTAATAGTCACCACACCAGCTGTGTGGTTTCTCTACTCTCATCACTTCCAACCTCCAACAGCCTCATGTGAATTCTGCTGCCGAGTGGTTACCCACCATATTCGTTTGCAGTTCCTCTATCAGCTACGAAGTTGCTATTCTGAGTGCGGCATCTCGCAGCTTCCTCCAGCGTTGTAAACAAGTGCTAGAATGGTAATTATATTACGCAACGGCCGTTTCCTCCCACATCCCCTTCGAGTTCTCATTTATAATAATCTTCCCAGTCCGTGGCATGTGTATATACTATACGGCTAAGGGAAAGTACTTAGATAAGCATACAGACTATTGCTGGATCTGTGGTTCTTGCAGCGGTGACTGTGAACAGCACAATCAAATGAGTACCAAATGTTTCGATAGTTTGTATGCCTATACTCAAAATAACTCAACAACATTATATCTGTTATAAATGTATTTCGATTAAATTGTAAACATACATATTCTATAAACCTCTCGTGATTACTAAGACGTATATTTTCCACCCCACATTCCCTAAATATAATTTCTGTCGACTGAAAATTGTAGACAGTCAATAAATATTTCCGCGTCACAGAAATTTGGGCTGTATTTCAAAATTATAATACAGTATTAAGCAAAAATTATTCGACTTCACTGTGCGATAGAAGCCACGTTAAATAAGAATAATCAGCTTGGTAAAAGGCTTAGATATGAAACCTGTAATTTTAAAAGGTCAAGTGGTAACTCTGATTGAAGAGAGTTGTTTCTGAAATAAGGAATTATCTAGTATATTAATTATGTTTTAGTCAAGCTATTCACTCACCAGCAGAGTTGTCTGTGCATGGCCCTAGAGAGTAACCGATTGCATTCAAGAAAGTGAGTACTTCAGTTCACAAAGCTTCTGCTCGCACAGCCAAGTGTTCGTGGTTCTTCCCCTAAAGCGCCAGTACAACTGAAAACAGCGCCTTGAGATATTTGGGTGTGATCACTAAAATGACTGCCCTAGACTCCAGAAACGCATGACGTGTCTTTGTATTCTACAAATATACAGTGATCTCTTTATAATCTCACGTTTACATTAAGGGGTGTAAACTATCTGGTAGCATAAATTCCAAGCTCTAATATATGCTATGATCAAGAGTGTTATACTGCAACACAGGAACATCTGGAGTTAACTTCTAAGATGCTGATATAAACTAGTCTGAACGCCCAATTCATTACACTCTTACAAATTTTATTTGCCAAAATGTAATCCATTGTACAACGCTATAAACAAGCCAGGCTTCCTACAAAAAAAGAAGCAGACTTGCAGGAACATCAAAGACAGATCGTCTAAATGTATGTTAAATTGGTTGATAATTATAGAGTAATTACGCAGGAAATTGTCCATTGTTTGAATTACATTTAATTTATGTGGTAATTAGTAAACCCACAGTTCTTTGCAGTTGTGGGAATCGATCTGGAACCCTTAAAATACTAACACTAAATTGATATGGCTAGTTACAAGGTCCTACTGATTCTAGGTTCGAGTCTGATAGCCACCACTGATGTCGAATATGTAAAAACAATATGCATGAGCCAGTCGAATAATGGCCAACGCCAGACGGCAGAGAAGAGACATCGGTCGAAATACTGCACGAGAGTTTTAACTTATCTTGACGTACCGGTCGAATATAACATGTACTTTACTTGAAACTCAGGCCGCTCAGGCCGTGCTATAGCTCAGACGGTTAGTCGCCGGCTTCCCACTGTGGCGGCCTGGTTTCGCGCCCAGGTCATGTGGGATTTGTGGTGGACAAAGTGGCATTGGGGCAAGTTTTAACCTAGTACTTCGGTTTCCCTTGCCAATTCTCATTCCACCGACTGCTCCACAATCATCATCATCTATCATCCGAGGCTGGTACAATAGGCCAATCAGTGGCCGCCGTGCCGAGTGAACACAGTTGGACTCCACCCCCCACTAAGAGAATTTTTATGTAACCGCAGCAAATGATAATACAAATAAGGTAAGGTAAAATGGAGAAGAAATTACTTCATAAATCTGTGTAGCCCTATTCCAAACCGAGGTACAGCTTTGCAGTGTTGTCAAATGGAGAGAGTTAGACACAATAAATAATAATTACAAATAATGGGTTTGGCAGTATGTGGAAGGAAGTGTTTGAGATAGCAGCCCGGCATTTGCCTGAAGGGATAGGGAAGGGTCCGAGCGGCGATTTGAACCCACTATCTACTGACATCTGCCTACTCGACTGGGACGTTGTGTGTGATGTACTTCTACTTCGTATGCGAAAGACGGCAGGTTCGAATCTCGTGTTTTGTTCAAGTTCCGCCAACCTAGATACTGGAATAGGATATCTTGAAATAGGTAACGACAACTTTCTTCCACATCTAAATCATTATCACGTTGTATTTCCATTTTATCTATGTAGCCGAGAAATTAAGTGAATAGACCATATGCTCTGCCTCCTCCTATCTATCTACGTATAAAGCTCCGTAAATACATCCAGTCCTGCTATGTACCGTATACTGTGTTCAGCTCACTAACCTGCGTTACAGTCTTGTGAAAGCAATAGTGTTAATTGTATAGTAGTAGTAGTAGTAGTAGTAGTACGAGCAGTAAGAGTAGCAGCAGTAGTAGTCAGTAGTAACAGTACAAGCGGTAAGAGTAACAGTAGCGGGAGTAGTAGTCAGTAGCAATAAGAGTAACAGTAGTAGTAGTAGTCTGTGGCAGTAGCAGTATCATCAGTAATACTAGCAATGTCAGCAACAGTAGTAGTAGTAGTAGTAGAATATTTAACAAAGGCGCTCGTGATAGTGAAAAGTTAAGTGAAAAGGTGTTGAAGGTGGCCGTCGTGGCCTATTTCAAGGTATCAACAACGGAATTCGCCTTGGATTTAAAAAGCCGGCCGATATTCGAAAGGGCCGCCACCCCGAATAGAACTCAGAAATGTTAATTCTTCAGACAACTTGCTCAGTACATTCCATTCTCAAATCTTAAATTCTTCTTTGACCTTTCGACTTTCACTGCAAGATTCTTTTCTTCCGATGTCTTCTTGTTTTGTGAATCACATTTTCATGGTCGAAACTCAGCACTGCAACTACATTTGTGTCTGTTTTGTTGAATTCTAGGTTTCCCGAGCCGTGGTTTCTTGGAACCCGCTTCTCGCTGGTTCCCTTCTTAGTCTACGCTCCGACAATGGAGCTGGATGCAGACAGTTGCTCCGAAACTTCGGTGAACTTTTACAGTAACTAAGTGCATGGGGTTAATATTCTTTGCGAAACTTCCAGATTTTCATCTACTTAATGCAACCCAAGTTTCGCTGACGTATTCAGAAGAATCCTTCTCTAGACACCAACCCTTGGCAGATGAATCCAGTTCGAATTATCATATCCTATTCCTTTATGAGTCATGTAACGTTGTCCTCCCATCTACATCAAGGTCTCAGAAGTGGCTGTTTATTTCTAATATACGATATATGCGAGTAAACTTATTAGAATCCATGTAGGATTTGAGGCTCTCACAACGGTGGTTAAGAAGAGTTATGTCATCTAGGATATAACGCCGTGTAGCTCGTTCAAGACCAACCGACGTTTCAGCGGAACACGTCGCTCAGATCTTCTTGCCATTGTCAGGCTGGTTTCTTGCTAGACTTATTCTTCGACCCAGAAGATGGAGGAGACATAATCCTCCAAAACATCTGTTGACTTTCAACGGACTGCATGGCGTCATATCCAAGAATATGTAATTTTTCATTGGAATCCATTTATTTGTGCATTTTTTACTGTAGAAGGTTCTATAACTTCATTTTCTGACGCCTGAAGTGTATAAGCTTTAAATCCGGGATCAATAAGCTCATAATTAGAGAAAAGAATATATCTGATCGATCGTGCTTTACACTAGCGCCTAAATGCCTTCATCTGACTGATATTTGTGCTGGTACCAACACTCTCCGACGCAATTTGCATGAAAGGAAACAGATTGCTTCAGTGAGGGAATGTTTAGAATCATGGGCCGGCGTGGCTACAGAACAATGCATAGCGGCTGAAGCAGATGCTATCGTTAAACGTAGTAGAAGAACAATACAGACACAATAATATTGTTAGAATCATTTTTGACACTTATCATTGTTAAAGCAACATGGTACTGGCCTACCTTGAACAATGGGCAGTAAATAACGCAGCCCGCTACTTCATAAGAAGAACAGAGAACCAGGCTAAGGGCTGGATAAGAATAACAAAATCCAGCCCTTCAGATTGCTCTTCAAATGACGCATGGTCGCAGCGTGAACTCGTAATATTGGCACAAATAACATTGCAGGACATAAGTTTTCTCCTACGTGTAAATTTGAGTACTTGCTTATTTGGTAAATCTGGTATGGTTTGTAATATTTTAAAGATTAAGTGCAGTCGGTATAGCGACCGGCTATGGGCTGGACGGCCGAGGGGTCGGAGTTCGAGTTCCGGTAGGCGCAAGATTTTCTCCTCTTCAAGTCGTCCAGACCTGTTCTGGGGCCCCGCAAAACCTCCTATCCAATGGGTACCAAAGGCTCTTCCCCAAGGGTAAAGCGGCCGAGGCGTGAAGCTGACGACTCACTGTAATCAATGCTGAGTTAAAAAAATGTGTTCATCTGTACACCCACTCCGGAAGCTTCTTCATGGTGAAGTGCTTAATTAGTTCAGCACAGGGGCAAATTTACTTCACTCAAAGACTCGCGTGAAAATGTGCATATATCTTCTATTTTATGAGCCTTTTGGTAGGTTTCTGTGTACCTCTCGCATTAAAAACGGTTGGTATTGTTAGGCTTCAGGTCGTTGGAGCCCCTGTCCACCTCTAAGGGCGGTATAATGTAAACAGACACCCAGACTGAACATAACGTTCTGTTACATTTCCTATAATTATTATCTAACGGGGATGTGAGTCTTTATGTGAAGATCCAAGAACAGATTTATTCTTTATATGCTGTTTTTATCAACATACGTAAATTAAAGCATAATGGAGAGGTTGTTTGCATTTGTCCGACCTTCTGTATGTTTCACATCCAAAATATTGGCCACTTTATCAGTTTTTTTATCTTTTTACACAGTCGGCAGGACTCCTTGGAGGGGTCATCAGCCCGTTGCAAGGCCTGTGCCTACAAACACAGAATATACGCACACAATACAGACATCTATGTCTTGTTAGGGATTCGAAACCACGACCCCAGCTGTCGAGCAAGCGAAGACAGTTCATGTCTCAGAACGCGCGGCCACTGTGATCGGCAATTTAAATTTTGGGCCCTTCTATCATAGAGGCTTAACAAATGTTTAGTTTCACAAGTTATGCTATTCATTATATTGCCTTAACCCAGTGGTTCTCAAACTTTTTACCTCTGAGCCCCCCTGACAAGAGAAAATACTCTCAGGCCCCCAGCCTGTTTCTTTTTATCAAAATAGAAGTAATGCTATGTTTGACGTTTTATTCAGTTTATTTTGTGTTTTTCTACATACTATTTAGCAGTTTTTTACTCAAAATTAAAGTATCACAATATTAGGCCTACAATAAAAATTAGTTTAACACTTGCAATTAACCAAAATATGAACTGAAGTGAAACGATATTTAACTAACAAGTATTTAATTTGTTCTGCAAAGAAAATCAAACATTTAAGTGTCAAAGTTCAGTGTGATGGATAGGCCTGCTTTTGAGAACAAAGTTTATCCAAACGTGGCGTAATATCAGAAATGGCCATTCTAACTTCTTTAGCAATATTTAGCCTTGAACGATACTTTGACTTTATAGCTGCCAAAGCAGAAAAGCCTGTCTCGCATAAGTAAGCTGTTGCGAAAGGAATCAGGATCTTCAATGCCTTTTGGCTCAAAGTTGGGAATTCCTTGCCAATATGTATCCAGAACTCCAACAGAGACAATTCCTTAAATTTACTTTTTAATGAAGTATCGCTAGTGAGATCGATGGGTTGTTCTTGCTCATTTACATTCAGAGATCATGGCCCAGGAGCATTTTCGAATGGATTTTTAATCCAATTAAATTTATCAAAATCATTGCAAAAGTATTTTTCGAAATGATCTTTCAACATTATGAGATGATCAAGTAGGCAGCTTTTTATGTCCATTGGAAGCACTGGATTATCAGTGTCTTGTACCATTGACACCAGAGTAGGGAACATGCCTAGCATGTCACTTTCCATACTGTTTCTCCAGAGCTCTAATTTTCTCATGAATGCCTTCACTTTGTCATTCCAAGAAAGTACAGTTGCCTCATTCCCTTGAAGTGAAGTGTTGAGGATATTTAGTTTCTCAAATATATCTGTGAGGTAAGCGATTTTCAATAAAAAAAATCCTTGCTGCTGAAACTGTCTGCCAGTGAGTGATTTTCCCCATTTAAAAAACAGATCACCTCATGCCTCAGCTTAAACATTCTCTTTAGTACCTTGCCTCTTGAAAGCCATCGAGCATCACTAAAAAACAACAGAGCAGCGTGTTCAGCACCCATTTCCTCACACAGCATTTTAAAAATTCTACACTTCAGAGGATTTCAGAGGATGCGGCTGCTGCCGAACTATCAACGCTGTCTCTGGCATAAGCGTTTTATAATTGCCGGTAAAGAGAATAATTATTAGTTATTTTGAAATTCATGATAATTAAAGCCTGTACCCATCAAAAGTTTTTCTATATGTATTTTTATTTTTTGTTACTTTTCTAATTGATTTAGGAGAGTTTTAATTTTTATCTGTAGGAAAGTATGCTGCGCCCCCCTTTCAAGCCCTTCGCGCACCCCCTGGGGGTCGCGCCCCACAGTTTGAAAACCTTAACCTAATGAAGACAGTACAGAAAGAAATAAACAATCGACTCCACGATCAAGAAGCTAAATGATCCTTAGGTAGCGCAGCCACTGTAGTCGACAATTTAAGTTTCAAACGATACGAGTTTGCAGTGCAGTAATATAAAATGTTAAACCGTTACGCTGATGTTCGTCGGAAGGCAATTCTCACTGTGGTTACAATTAGATACACGTGTTTAAGCTGGTATGAGTGGTCACTGCTCTGTACATGTGATAGTTGATAAGATACTAAAATACCCACACAAACAAATATTTACAGAAAACTTAACTTCGTGATAATTCGCACGTTTATTTACTAGGCTTAATTTTGATTACTTTTCCTTGTATTATATCATTTTAGTTTCTTCAGTTTGTAAGCATTAAAATCGCTTTATTATCCGTATATTGGTCTTATTTTATTTTTCTCTCCTGTTAACGCTAATTTTAGTTTGTCTTGGAATTATTAATTTACTGCCATCATATAGAGTGTCATATCTTGTATTTTGTTTTTCAATTATTTTTGTGTATTTCTATGTACTCGTGTTAACTTTGTAATTGGCATCTGTGCTGTTAAGTTACACGTAAATAAACATGAATTGAATTGGATTTAATTATTCTTAAGGTGGAGGGCTTAGGATTGCAGACGTTGCGAATGGGGAGACATCGCCTCGCTTCACATTCTTACGCAAGTTTACCTTGGTTCTAAATTCTGCCTTTCTGTTTTGGAAATTGTTGGCCTCCGAGTTCCTGCTCGGTACATCACAGACTTTGTACTGTTCTGTCTGCTCTTCATGTAGACATTATCCCTCTGCTCGATGTGCATCAGCTGCTAATGTTGTCTGCAGGGACGTTGACATATTCGGGGCCAGGAACGTTCTCCTTAACCGTTTTTTATAATATGGTATAATTGCTATTACTTTTATTATCATTATTATGTATGTATGAATGAATATCATCTTTTCTCGCCGCATAATGGTATAACCATTGAACATATATTTATTTTACTTTTCTTAATTGTTAATGATAAGTTACGTCTTTCATGGAATTATTATTATCATATAAACTGCCTTATTTTACATTTTCTCTCTAAGTTTTTTGTTGTTTCTTTCAACGTACTTGCGCTAACTTTGTAATTGGCCTATGGACTGTTAAGTTTGCACGTCAATAAACAAGAATTAAATTAAATTTCGGTTTTCTGGAAGTATCCAGCAGATACATTTTTTTCAATGGCTTTCCAGACGATTCAGGGCCCTGGCCTCTCATTCAGTTCCTTAATCATTTTTCACAGACGGTAGGGCTCCTTGGACGAGTGATCAGCTCGTCGCAAGGCCTCTACCTAAACACAGGACAACACAAACACAGAATAAACGCATACACACACCAAACATCCATGCCCTGATTTGGATTCGAACCCACGATCCCAGCGTCCGAGCGAGCGAAGACAGTTCATGCCTTAGACCGCGCGGCTACTGTGACCGGCCTGACATACATTCAGGCTTATCCATATTAATTTCATTAATATCTACATATAAAGTATTTTGCTGTAGTGTTGGCTATGACTTCTGGTGATATCTAGTATTGGTTCAGACATGTAAAGGCAAAATTTTATATGCTCATATTAAATTTGTTACACTTGATGGACCCTACAACCCATTCACGTATTAAGAATTGTAACGGCTATAGATGTACGAGGGGGTACCCAAAAGAAACCGAACTTATTTTTTTAAACTTATTTATTCAAATTTTAAGCACAAACTTTCAATTCCCTTCAAAGTACTCTCCACTTACACTAATACACGTGTCTAGTCTTTTATTCCATTTTTCAAAACATTGTATAAATTCATCTTTTGATATGCTTGACAGCGCCTCCGTCGTTTTTTTCCGTCGCCTCAGCAACATCAGCAAAACGCTGAAAAAAGTTTTGATTATTTCGGGACTCTTCTTTCAAAGCACAGCACGCTTCCACGCGACCTTGTTTTTGTTCAGCAGTCAGCAGTCGTGGCACGAATTTCGCAGCCACCCTTTTCATTCCCAAATCTTCTGTCAAAATTCGCTGAACTGAGCTCCAAGTCACTCCCGACAGCCCACAATTTCTTCAATGGTCCGTCATCGATCTTCCTTGATGATTTCACGAATTTTTTTCAACATTTTCATGTGTTCGGGCCATTGCAAAAACGACGATCATACAGAACAGTTGTCACTATAAACTCTGCCGAAACTAGTCCTTACCTTCTGAAGCAACGGTAGTCGGCTTATCAACTCAAGAATGTTAGCTCTATGCGCTCATAGCGGCAAAACGCGGTACTACAAAAGCTCTGCCCACAAAAAAAAATTAGTTCGGTTTCTTTTGGGTACCCCATCGTATTCTGTAAAGAGAGGCCACGACTGTTTCTACCCCACTGTTCATAGTTCACACTACAAAGGGCCACTGTATCCTTCACTGCCATTTAGTAGAAGTGCGGGAGATAAAATCACAGAAGTGAAAACAAAGAACGTGTTTATCTTCACAGGAACGTAAGTAGCACAAAGAGCAAATCGTGCTGCAACGTGTAGAAAGAGACTGTGTTTTAATGATGTTATAACGTTTGTTGTCATATCGGAAGGACAGCATAGATAATGGTGTAACTGAAGTAAGAAAAATGAAGCGAAGCTATTTTGACGTATCTTAAATAATTACATCTCCATTATCTTCTCGTAACCCGGGAACTGCGCGACATGGAAGGGAGAATCATACAACTTTGTTGACCGGTTCACTGTTCTGCGCTTCATGGCGACCGGTACACCGCCGGCATCGAGGCGCATACGAAATTTTCCGATGAATCAATATGTTCGTTGGCCGATAACGTTAGGAGTGAAGTAGTTGCAATTCAGAGATCACAGAAGTGTTGAGAATGTTGTCCTACACGTAGCAATTCCTCGCACCGGCAGAAGGCGTTCTGATTTACCCTTTGAAAGCTGTTCTGCAGGAATACTTGCAATTTCCCTACGAATATATTTAGTTCATGTTCCGATCGGGGATTACTGTTGTAAACGTTGACTTTCAAACACCCTCCGAAGAAGAAATCACAAAGAGTAAGATCAGGTGAACGTGCGGGCCAAATACTACTGCTGACAATTCTGTCCCTGAAGACACTGGACAGAGGCCACGTTGATACTGTATATGTGCAGTGTGGGCAGTAGCTGAGTCCTGCTGAAACCAGACATGCAG
This sequence comes from Cryptotermes secundus, assembly GCF_002891405.2. Classification (NCBI taxonomy): domain Eukaryota; kingdom Metazoa; phylum Arthropoda; class Insecta; order Blattodea; family Kalotermitidae; genus Cryptotermes; species Cryptotermes secundus. The sequence goes on along the minus strand of NW_019731236.1, from coordinate 223,326 downwards.
TATTTCTTCTTCTGATAACTCTGGAAGGAACTGCCCAAGAATGGGCTGTACACACAAGCCCAACAATCCTTCTTGCACTTACGGAACACCAGACGGCAAATTTAACTGGATGGAGCACCAAGTATGAAGGGGTAATCCCACAGACCTATACACTTACAGAGATTACGCATTAAATTTTCAAACACGTGTGGACCGACATTTGTCACCTCTAATAGACTACCTAAAGGTTATAAAAAGGTAAAGTTTTCCTTATGCTTAACTAATTAAGCACTACGCTTTGAGACGTGTAGGGGGCTGGAATCTTCCTACTATACATAAATTAAATTTTGTACCCATGATACATATGTAATGGCCGTCTTGTAGTGCACTCAATTTCATATGTCCCTTCTTACTACATGTTTCGGCAACATAGTGCCATCTTCAGGTTCGTTATTTACGCTAAGCTATTACATTGTTTGCCATCTTGTGTCTTTCATAAAATTATTTAGAAAGTACATTATTCGTCAACCATAATAAAATTTGTATATACTAAAACTTGTTAAGATTATTCATCTATATGTCTAAATTCAAACTCGCGTATAGTATGGTTCGTCCACATGGGAGTCCTTCCTTTTTGGCTGCGAGCAAAAAGGAAGGACACATCACAGACACAGTACATACAGAAACGACTCCCATAGTGGACGAACCATACTATACGCGAGTTTGAATTTAGACATATAGATGAATAATCTTAACAAGTTTTAGTATATACAAATTTTATTATGGTTGACGAATAATGTACTTTCTAAATAATTTTATGAAAGACACAAGATGGCAAACAATGTAATAGCTTAGCGTAAATAACGAACCTGAAGATGGCACTATGTTGCCGAAACATGTAGTAAGAAGCGACATATGAAATTGAGTGCACTAAAAGACGGCCATTACATATGTATCATGGATGAAAATCAGTGCAACAGGACGCTAAAATATAACATTATAAATTTTGTACAGCAGGATTGGCTGGGGTATTAAAATGTTTCCATACGTAAGCTGAAACAGCAATTTGGATTTAAATGTAGCTGCAAAAGACAGGCCGGTCACAATGGCGGTCTAAGGCATGAAGTGTCTTCGTCTGCTCAAATACTGGGATCGTGGGTTCGAATCCCACTCGAGGCATGGATGTCTGTGTGCGTTTATTCTGTGTTTATGCTGTCCTGTGTGCAGGTAGCGGCCTTGCGACGGGCTCATCCCCCGTCCAAGGAGTCCTACCGACTGTGAAAGAGCAAGAAACTGAAGAAAAAAAAAACTTCCAAAGTCCAAACTAATCGCTGCAGAACCATTGATAGTGAAAGACAGACAGAGAGAGAAAGACATTGTGATCGATGTCCCTAACACCATCAACTGCTGAAACAATTTCGCCGATTATGATATCAGTAATCCAGTCGGCCGTATGCATAGACAAGCTATACTAACTGAGATGATCTCGCTCAATTTATCTTGTCTGTTTGCATTCTGTCATTAATCACGAACCGTATCTAATTACATGAGGTCACAGCTAATGCTGTAAGCCTCCATGCCAGCCTGATACAGAATCTCAATCATGCGCGATCCTAGCTAAATTAAATAATATAGCTGTGTACAGAACCCCAACTTGACGAACTAACAATACAGCTACTCATGCGAAACGTGTCTAATATACAGGTCACGAGCTTCATGCTACTTGAATCTGAAGAATCTGTATAAACGTTCCAACTTCATCTAGTCAACGATATTGACCTTTTCAGGTATATGCCACAAGTTTTTAATTAAAAGTCCTTCAAATATATGTAAAAAATATAGCAATGCCATAAATATATTTATTGAGAATGATGATTTGATATCGGAGACGGTTCTATGTTTTGGTGCAACAAATATCCTCCATCTTCAGGGTCGAAAAGTAAGCCAAGCAAGAACCCAGCAGATGGAAGCTGCTTCTGACTGATTCTGCTTCTGCCTGCATCTGCTGGGTTCTTGCTTGGCTTTTTTTTTATTATTGCTAGTGGGGTGGGACTAAGTTCCTTGTACTGGGGCCACTTCTGACCTATTGTACCAGCCCCAGATGATAGGTGAGGGTGATGTTGGAGCAATTGGTGGAATGAAGATTGGCAGGAGAAACCGAAGTACTCGGAGAAAACCTGCCCCAGCACCACTTTGTCCACCACAAATCCCACCTGACCAGACCCCGGGATCGAACCCGGGCCGCCGCGATGGGAAGCCAGCGACTAACAGCTTGAGCTATGGCGCAGCCTCTTGCTTGGCTTACTCTTCGACCTTGAAGCACAGCAGATTTGTTCCTCCGAAAACGTTGACCCCACTTCAGGCTACACGGCGTCAAAACCCAAAATTTTTAAAAATATTTATGTTTACTCTTCTATTACATAAAAAGTAAAAACTGTTAAACAGGTTATGTCCTTAAGGCCATAATTGAGGATGTAAGCCCCAGGGCCCCAAAGCACACTTGGTAAACCTCTGTAAGAAGGAGAAAATAGCGTAAGTAGGGCAGGTTTGTCTAAGATGTAGCACGACTCGCAGAAGATCGCTGAGGTAAAAGTAAAAAAAAAAATAAAATTGTACCTGTGCTTAACTAATTAAGCACTACGCCATGAAGGCTTAAGGTGGAGTGGATATATAGATCCACATTTTCTTGTCTTCGACACTAGCTGGAGGTGAGTGGTCAGCTTCACTCCCCGGCCGCTTTATCCCTGGGGAAAGAGCCCCCGCTAGCCATTGGATTGGAGGTTGGGTGGAACTCAGAACCGATCTGGACGACGTGAAGAAGAGAAAATTCTTGACCCGCTGAGGTAGCAGCTACAAAATAGTACGTAACTACAGCAGCTGTTCATTAGGACATTAGGAAACGCTCTCATCGGAGGTCTCAGCCGATATAAGCCTAGGTCGGTTAAGAAACACAGAAATTAGTCAAGCGGCCAGAGACTATGCTGGCCAACGGTATACTGAGTAAGCAAGTTTAATCGGTTGGTGCAGAAATCGTTATTAGTCAAGGTAAGACTAGTCAAGGCCAAGAATCTTCAGCCAGCGCCATCGAACAGCCCGCACTCTACTCTTCGCAAGCCATCTCTATCACACCAGGTACGTCCAGGCCGAAGAACTTGGGAAACATATTGGCGACTACTGTAGGTAAACGTATGTGATTAGGTGAAATTAATAATAAAGCATACAGCCAACCCCGTGTCTTCAAATTATTACAGAACCCCGTTCGGAAGAGTCCATGGCAATGCAAATGTTATAGTATTAATAATTTAGATTGCACCCTCTCCTCAGTCCTCGAAACCAGACTCTCTTGAAAGGACCCTGCAGTTCGTAGTACTACCCCTTCTGACAGGTCAGTCGACTACTGGGGCGGAGAATAGTGGAGTGACCGTTATGGACAGTGAGATAGGATACAATGCTCAGCTACAAGAGTGGATGTAGCTCCGGTGAAGACGTACATGAGATAATACCAGTCCCTTATACAACTACAGTTGTCGGTGTCATCTTCACGGAGGTATGATCATGGCAGAACATAAATAATAACAATTTCTTTTGTTATATGAGAACAATCTGCAATGAGAGTCACTATTTCACGCATCTTTATCACTTCAGACATTTCTACACGCATTTCTTTATATACGCTTATGGACTGCTACATGAGACCCATCTTGTTCAGAATTTTCGAGAATACAGAAGCAACTAACACTGACCGATATAAAGAAGCCACTATAGTAGGCCGGTCTGCTTATACACATACAAAACTGGATAAAAATAAATTATGCCTCATATACAAATGAGAGAATGCCATGATGCACGGATAGTGCCAGCATTTAAGGTGTACGAAGAACAGAAACTTTCCGTATCCTACAAGTATTTACTATCAGCCCAAATAAAAATCAGAATTGGGACGTCAACTGATGCGACGGAGAGGCCAGTAGGAACAGTATTATACTGAAGTTTTACACTTCTAATGTGTTACGAGTTTCAGCGCCTTCATAGATAATGTTTAAATAATTAAATATGAAATTTCTATATTGTAAGTGTCGACCATCTTAACTCCCGTATTTTGATGGCGCTAATAATACCTGATGAATAATATAAATTATGTCGGTCACGGTAACCGAGCGGTCTCAACAATGCACTTGTTTTCTCTCACTCGGAAGCCGATATCGTGGGTTCTAATCCCACTCTGGGCATGGGTGTTTATGTGTTGGTGTTTGTGTACAGGTAGAAGCCTTGCGACGAGCTGATCACCCGCCCAAGGCCAAGGCCCAAATTGGGGCTGTAATGCCAAAGGAAAAAGTATAAATTATGGCGCCCCTCGTTATGTAGTTTTCTCCGTCCTGTTTACATCTGACTTTAGAACCCAAAGTTCTCCTTAACACTTCTCAAACATCCTCGTTCCGTGTTCATTTACTAGAATGAGAGGTTAAGCTCCAGTTTTACACACGTTACTTAAATTTAATTACGTCTGTACCAGCGACATGCTCAACAAAACAAAGTAGAACTGTCAGATTTACCTTGAGTGTGCTGAAGAAACTGTGATGCGCCTTGTGCGTGACTTGGGGTACGTTGGATGTGGAATGAGCTTGTGTTGTCGAGGTCTGAGCCAACGCTGACCGTTCACCGACCTTGTCATGGTCATCGCGTTGGGATGTACTTAAATCTGAAGCGGACTTGGAGAGATGTCTTCCGATTAAGCCACCTTGTTGAGGATCCCCTGAGCCCACATTTAGTCGGGACCTTTCCGCTGGAAGCAGAGAGAAACAGCGGTAACATACAGTACAGTTGCAACAACTCCGTTCCTGCTGCTCCCGTCGAAGTGCTGCACTCATATTGAGAGTGTCGCCGTTGCGACGCTCGGACGTCGGATTGAGCCATGGAGGAGGAGACACTTTAGTGAATTACGCAGACTGGAGTAGACTCGGCGCTTCCCCCCCCCCCCATCTCCCGCTATTCCACTTCACTTACACAACGAACACTCTACTCGGTGACTTATTGACTATGCGAATAACGACCTCTGTTGAAGAGTTCTATCTTCTGAGACATAACTCCGTGTAGTCCGTTAGAAGTCAACAGATATTTCGGAAGAACATGTAGCTTCCATCTTCAGGGTCGAGGATTAACCCAAAGAAGAAACCAGGGCCTTGACTGCAACCTGCTTTCACGCTGGTTTCTTCGACTTCAATATGGTGACGAAACACTACTCTGAAATGTCCGGTTGACTTTCAACGGACTAAACGCATTATATCCCGGAAGACAGAACTCTTTAAGAATTACCGCTACCATAATCTGAAATACTGCGTCGATCTATATTATTTAGCAAATAATTCTTTCAAAAACTAAAGCAGGAGACAAAGTAAGATCCTCCGAGAAATTCAGAAAAAGTTTTCGATAACGAAACCCAGGAAAAAATTATTAAATATGCTTCCGTTTGCACAGATTAGACTATCTTACGATTTTGGATTCAAATCATTTTTCAACAAGGCCTTGGCAACATATACAGAAATATTTTAAATTGATTCTGACATACTTATTTCAGATCTGTACACAAAACTGTTCCACCACGTCACAGTACATAAGTACCAGGTTTAGAACAAAACCAGGGGGTACTTTCATATCTGTAGTTTTTCTTAGATTTTGTATAAGTTTTATCGACCGTAGTGTGAGAAAAACATAAATATTCATAAACATAAACGTTCATTTCCATTTAAATAACAATATTATTTAAAATTGTTCTAAACTCCGTTTTGAGAAAACGAGAACAAAAATTCGGGTAAATACTAAGTATGTATAGAAGTATTCTTCTTGGAATTTGCACTGCGAATTTCCAGATAGTTGTTCTAAACATTGTATAATATTGAGCCATATTTGCGCAAAGCAAAAACAGTGTAGCCATAGAAACAGCGGTTGCTAGGGAACGATTCTGCAAACACGCCCATTGCTAGGCAATGACTCAGTAGCCGTTAGGTGATCGCCACAACAATCACGTAATAATGGAAACTATGACTTTGACGCTGACTTACAGGAGAGTCCCCGTGTGGAAGAGGTTTCGAATACCTCCACCGTATGCCTACGAGTCGTAGGAAGCGAACAAAATGGAACAGAGTGCCTTGGAGCACTACTGGGCCACCCTGTTCCTGGGGGATATAAATACGGTGACCTGGTCCTCCAGGTTGGGGGAGTCTTGAATCTGAAACAGTAAAATATGGTCATGAGTCCCGCAGGACTCGGACCAGAGAATGACTGTGCTGGCGAAGGCCAGCAGTAGTTGTAAACGGCAGACTCGTCCTCTCGCCCCACACCAACAAACCCGCAACTGTCTGATAGTAACAAAAATCTGGTCTTGGGCCCCGATGGGGCTCGACAACAAGACAAACTGGCTGACTGGCCGTCGGTCGTAACATAACGTTGACTTTGACATTGATTGCAGGAGAGTCCTGAGACGGCAGTTAGAAGAGAAGGAGATTGGTGTGAGACGGTCGCCAGCCTGCAAGGAGGTAAGCCTGGGAAAGGAGGAACATCCACTATTGGACGAAGTTATCAAGCAGAATAGTGAAGACCGTGACTGAGCATACTAGTCTTTGTGTGACAGTGATTTGTAAAGTGAAGTCACGAGTGCCCAATAGATCAGATTATCAATCCAAACCCTATCTATAGTCACTTAATCAGCTGACAATATTGATATTTTAAAATGTACTTATTTCAGTTGTCAAGTGCGGATATTATTACGGATTTCCATGACTCCCCAATGTCGCTTTTCAATTTTAAATACTTTAAGTGACAATGAAAGGTAAAAGTTGCCCCTGCGCTTAAATATTTTAACACCACGCCATGAAGACGTATGGGGGAGTGCACGTATAGCTCCATCATTACTAACCTCTACATTAGATGGAGGTGAGTGATCAGCTTCACTCAGCGACCACTGCACCACCGGGGAAAAGCCCCCAGTGCTAATTGGATAAAAGGCTGGGTGGACTCCAGGGCCGGACTGGACGATATGACAAGAGAAAAATCTCTTGCTCTTGAAAATTGCAGTGCCTGCAAAACATGGTTCTCAGCACCACTGAGAATTTTCCAAGTTGCACACAGGTTCGCGATTTGCACATGGCTTTCAAACACCCGTATATACATGATATGATAAAATTATGCAGGCAACAAGCAGAAGTCGTACAAAGTCATGAAAATCCAAATGTTCGCAATATTGGAGTAGGCGCAGCCCGACACAGGAAATATAATAGGCTTAAACTTGGCGGGGGTCAAGCATACGATCATTTCAAATGACTAGATTGTCATTGTAGAGGTTACTACTGTAACCGCACCATGCAGGAACCTCAGCAATGTTGTTGATTTACACTCTTAATTATAATGTACTACAAGTAAACGGACTGTATTACTGTTAACAAAAGATGATACAGAATTCCAGCAGACGCCAAGGACGACATCTGGTCTTTCTGAGGGACAAGCAAGCTGCAGGTCACTTGAAAACCCAGAACGGAGCAGGAAGTATCCCGCTGCGTTTTCTGGGAATTTCAATGCTTAACTTCGACGGGGCGAGTCTTTGAAAATTTGAGACTTGACAGATATGAGTCGCAATAATTTTCGAAGGGGCGTACCGTGCGATCGTTAGCGTACCTCCATTTATTTGAGAACTGTCAGAAGGACTGTCTCGTACTTAGGCCCAAATTAACATGGGTCTTGTTAGGGATTCGCTGAAGGTAAATGAGAGAAACACCCAAATTTTAGGTTCAGCCAATCAGCAAAATTTCAGAGGAGAGGAAACCGGGCGTTCCCGGAACCGTCAAGACTTCTGCTTCTCCGGAGGAGTCAGTCGTCTTAGGGAGTAATAGGAATCAGTCATCTTAGGGAGTAACAGGAGTCAGTGGCCTAAAAGGAGTAACAGGAGTCAGTCATCTAAAGAGAGTAACTGGAGTAGCTTCGCGACATTCGGACCTTTCGGACGTTAAATCGGTGTCGGTCAAGTCCGGTGCACAAATTCAAAGTGCTACAGCCTTGTAATGTGCAATTCTAGTTCACATCTACAATAAAGAGCAACAGTGTTGGTGAAGTGTGTGTTTTCAGTGTTCTCTCTCTCCTTGTGTGAGCAAGGCCCAGAAGTCGCCCTGAGACAGAATCTTGTCCTACCGTCTGAGCAGTCGAAACCCCAAACGTCCGCCTATCCACATCCTCCCTTTGTTTTCCCCGTTCCAAATTCGTGGATTTCACCCAAGTCCACTGGCGCCCATACAAATTCAAATTCAGAGCAATCCCACACCCTACCCTGAACCAGACAGCAACAAGGAAGCGGCGGATGAAAGTGCAGACCAACATAAGGGCACCAAGAGGGCAGTTATAAGTGACGACCAACTTGGGCTTGAAGCCTCACTGAGTAGGTCAGTTATACTAGTACTACAGATAGGGCAAGATCTGCTATGCTGAGCCTGAACTGACAGAGGCCTTGCATATATTGCATAAACATTTAATAACATGTAAACTGTAAATGCTCTATGATTCTGACACTCTACAATTTAACAACAGACATATTACTGCTGATAATGACTCTGACAAACGACAGATCCATCCTCTCGTCAGACAGGGCACCCAACGAAGACAAGACAGTAACGGTCAAAAGGAATCGAACAGCTGGTTATGAGCCCCAGATGGTGCTCGACACCAAGACAGACAGGCAGACTGACTGACCGCCAGTCGAATTTTGTGACTTTGATTTTTACTTTGACTTACTTCTGCCAGGAATCGAAACCCAGCCGTACAGCTCGTGGCCCGTATCTATATCGACTGAGCTACCCCAGCTTCTAAATACTTTAGGTAAAATTGAAATTGTAATAAGCCTTTTTCAGCTGAAATATTTAAATCGTTTCAAATGTTTTTAACTACATTTCGTTGAGAATAATATTTTTGTACTTTCATCACAAAGTATACATAGGACTATAAAACATTTAGATGTTAAATTTAACCAACCTGTTACAATGAGACTTCTACCTTTATTCCAAATCATTCTTGCAGTTTGCGTCGTATAGGAAATGCACCGAAGAAATTGTGAAATATTTTCCTTTCCATGTTTGATGTTTTCTTGCGAAACCGTTGCCATAATAATCACATACGTAATTCTGGATAATTACTAAGGCCTACTGGTACAAGGATTTCATGGAGTTTTAGTTTCGCTTACTCTTGATGTTACGTTAATTTATTTCAGAACTTCTTTATTGTATACTGTGAACACGCACTTCTAGGATATAGGTACAGTTTTAATTCTATGCACGTCGAAAATCCAATATATCGGAGAACAAAATATTACCATTAATACGTACTATCTTCTTTTCGAAATTGTTCTACTGAACTTAAAACACGAACCTGAGTGATCTACATGTTATATTTTACTTTCAATAGTCGTTTCGTACGATTTCCCTTGAATATGTTAACAAGTGGTGTGGAATATATACTGGGCTGAATGATTCCTAACATAGCCACATAACCTTTCTCAGTCTTTATCTGAATAGATAGCACGCCGAGATTATCGCTATCTCCTATTTACTATAAGAATATATGTCATTATCCGGTCTATAAAACAGAGACTACCGGCCGTGGGGATTCGTTGCGCTGACCACGCGACACACTCTATCCGCAAAAGCTGGCACTAACTTCGCCGACAAGCGGCGGTCGCTCGGTCGGTATAGTTCGCTTGCGGACTAGAACCACGGAGTTTAGTTTTAGTTTAATACATGTCATTATATATAAATATTCGAACTCAGTTCCACGACTTTCAAACCCAAAATTCGTTTAAACAATACTGATTTGGCCTTCCGCCATTCACATATTAAATTACAAAACATTCACAGCTAAGTCAGTATGTGCTAGAGGTTCAACCGAGCAGGCTTGTCTAGAGGTAAGAGTCTGGACTTCGACTTGGGTGGTGCTCCGTTCGAATCCCTGCCTGGACATTGACTATTCTGTGTCAGGCTTTCTTGGATCTCCAAAATTCATACAGATTCCGGGGTAGTACCTCCATTTGGCCACCATCACTTCCTTCTACATAATTTCCAGTTTTTCATTATGTATCATCCTACTACCAAAGCTTCATAGTTTAAATTCTGAAAGCCTTGTTATGAAACCTATGAAAAATAAACCATTCCTCTTCCAGCTCTATGCATCACATTGCTCACAGATATTTTATTCATATTTACGCTTTCATTATATGTAATTTGCATGGGCTGACACTAGCAACTGCTCCATTTCTGCTTACATATTTTTTCTATGTCCACTTATTTCATTGTTTATTTCCTGAATTCTTAATTTGGGGTGGGGGACAGCATAAAGGTAGTGCGACTGTAATGATTTTCTTTCCTGAACAAAGGTTGCAGTAAAATATTCTTTGTAATTCTTTTCCTATGGAAAAACACGAGAAGTCATGTTATGAAAAAAGAAGCCACTCAGAACTCGATACCCATATTGTGAATAGCACAGTGTCCTATATAAAATCTGAGGTTTTCACGGCTGTGACTATGAAGAATTCCGTTTTCTGGGATGTGGGGTCGTGTAGATCTTTTGTTAACCGATGTATCGGAGGGACATCTCGCCTCCATCTTCAGGGTAGAAAAATTCGCGACTGCAAACTGTAGCCACCTGCTCACGCTGGTTCCTCGCTCGTGGATTTTTCTACCCTGAAGGTGGAGACGATACGTTCCTCCAAAACGTCGGTTCACACAAGACATACACGGCGCCACATCCCGGAATACCGCATTCTTCAGTACTGTGTCCTGTTTTGTGAATGAGAACAGTTGCATCATTCAATTAATAATCATCAAACATCGACATTCTAGAGGAAATCATCAGTCAGATTGACGAAATCGATTGCCGAAACTAGGAATGCAGTTACATCAGTGAGCACAAGACATTAAATTTCATCGTTTGAGCAGAGTGTATCACTATCACATGCGTAGTTGGGAGCACAGAGGAGTCTTAAAAATATGAAGGTAAAGGTTAAGGTGTCCCTATAACAAGCCGCGAAGGCCCATAGGGTTGTGGGGCGTCGAGGCTCCCACACTATCTAGACAGTCGGCTCATAGATGGCGGTAAGTTTGTCAGCCTTACGGGCCAGCAGCCATTTACCCTCCAGGAACCTTCCTACTACTCATTTCTGTTAGACGCTGAGTCGACCCCAGGACCACAGTGCGGTTGGAAGGATTGGATAAATTGAAAATATCCACCTCATCGGGACTCGAACCCGCGACCTTCCGGTTTGTAGCATAGTGCCTCAACCAACTACACTACCGCGTGCCCCCGCCGCTACGGTCTAGAGAACCGAAATTAATGGCCGTTGGGATTAGTTGCGCTGACCACGCGACACCGTCTATCCGCTGAAGTTGGCACTAAGTTTGTCGGCAAACGGCGGTCGCTCGGTCGGTATAGTTCGCTTGCGGACTAACGTCAAGGAGTTTGCTTTTTATTTATTTTAATTATGAATGGGTTTTTATCCGCTGGCAGTGATACTACCATACGACACAACATACGAATAACACATATCACACAAAATAACACAGCAAGCTCAAACAAAACATAGCACACAAAACTATACAAACAATAAAGGACACAATATACACAATGAATACAATGAAAATACAATTACAACTACAATTATATAAATTAGGTTCTGGAGTCAATCGACTCCATTTTCTCTGACACCTTGAGGAAGAAGGAGAAGAATCAGTTTCACAGGTGCTGCATCTCATTGGGAGATCAGTAATGTAGAAATCATATTTTTCTATGAAATGTGGCTTATGAACCTTTTGGCCATAAACCTCAGTTCTGGGAGCTTTCATGCATGTAGCATGTTCCTTTGGATCAGCACAGAGGGAGGTTTGTTCTGTTACAAAACTATGAAGAACTACATAGAACAGAACATTCATAATTGTAGCAGAACTCAATTTTTTTTAATTCGCTTAGTGGGGGGTGGAGTTCAACTGGGTCCACTCGACACTGCGGCCACTAATTGGCCTATTGTAGCCTGCCCCAGGTAATTATGATGATGGAGAATTTTGTCGAATGGAGATTGGCAGAGGAAACTGAAGTACTCGGAGAAATCCCGCCCAGCGCCACTTTGTCCACCACAAATCCCACTTGACCAGACCCGGGATTGAACCCGGGCCGCCGCGGTGGGGAGCCAGCGACTAGCCGTTTGAGCTATGGCGCGGCCTTAGCAGAACTCAAACTTGCGATCCAGAGGGGCCAAAGATCGCAGCTGAATTATTTATTACAGATTTAGAAGTATTCATTTTCTCACGTACACTTTTCTCTACAAGGTAATTCGTTCTTCAGTGTGTATACATTTTTTAACTCTTATGTACAATTAATCATACGCACACACTAACTATAATTTCTTTATTACTAGTGGGGTGGGACTAAGTCCCTTCTACTGCGCCACTTCTGGCCTATTGTACCAGCCCCAGATGATAGGTGAGGGTGATTGTGGAGCAATTGGTGGAATGAAGATTGGCAGGGGAAACCGAAGTACTCGGAGAAAACCTGCCCCAGTGCCACTTTGTCCACCACAAATCTCACTTGACTAGACCTTGGATTGAACCCGGGCCGCCGCGGTTGGAAGCCAGCGACTAACCGCTTGAGCTATGGCACGTACTAAGTAACTCAATGGAGCTGAGCTCTTCTTGAGAAGTCGCCATTGGTGCAGCTACTCAGGAATTTCCCAACATCTTATGGAACCCGAAAGTTTATTGCCGTGTTCACAAGAGCCCTCCACTGGTCCCTATCCTGAGCCATATCAATCCAGTCCATACTACCCTATCGTACCTCTCTGAGATCCATTTTAATATGATCCTGCCACCAACGTATACGTCGTCCTACTGGTCTCTTTCTTTCTGACTTTCCCACCAAAATCCTTCCCCTTCGCCCCATGCTTGCTACATATCATGCCCATCTCATCCTTCTTTACTCGACCGTTCTGATTACACTCGTCAACACAGAATTTTCATGGGAAACATTTTGCAAAATGTGTAATCGGGAGACCTAAAAAGAAACTCGAAGATAGAATTAGAATATACTTCAGCAAGTTGGGTTGTGAAGAAGGGAGATTGAGGGAACTGGTTCTAGATAATGTCTGTGGGGATATCTGGTAATTAGCGGTGCTAAACTTTTCGTATCTACTAAACAAGACTTGGCACCAGAATGACCCAGCAGGGAGCTTATTGCAATTCAAACATGGAGCTCCTCCAATCGATATTGTAGTAGAATGCAGTAAACAACACCTGATGATGTTCTGATGTAAATCGCTGCGTCAGCAAAGCTTTGTATCAAATGAGGAAGGGTCGTTGTAAAGGCAAACTGAAGATACATCCCAAGGACTAGCCTTACAGTACATTTCCAACAGGACACATACCTGTAGAGGGTTAATCGAGTGTCAGAATCCGTTCGAGAATGGGAGACCACATTCATGAACATTAAGCTATTTAATGACAATTCTTCAACTGAAGATGTTGTATAGCCTAGTGACATGATGACGCGACAATGAATGTTGGTAAGGATTTGGAAAAAGGCAGTTGTCGCCTTGGCCACCTCGTCCGCCAAATCTTACACAGTGCGATTTTTTCTTTGGGGGTTCGTTAGAAACAGCGTTTATGCACCACCATTGCCCACGTCCACCCATGAACCTCGTGATCGGATAACGCATGCGCTGCAGGCCATTACAGCGGACATGCTACACCGGGTCTGGGATCAGTTTGATTACCGTGTGGGTGCGTGCCGTGTGACCCAGGGTGCACACATTGAAGGTTTGAAAATTAGCTCATGAGAAACTTGGACAGTTGCCGCATCTGAGAGTGTATGTTGTGCCCGTGTAAGTTGAGAAATAAATTTTTATTAACTTTTGAAACCGCTCCATTCTTTTTTGTATACCCAGTATGGTCTCATTACGTTTAAGGCAGACTTTCGAAATCCGATCTTAAAGAGTTGTGCAATATAGCGTTCATCAACTTGTAGCGCGAAACCTCGGAGTTTCGGGGCACATGAACACAGCTGAAATGTCTGAATTCTTGTTTTAACTAATAAATATTTCCGTACAACTGCAAGTTACTGCCTATAGATAGTTTCTTCCAAACAAACAGTTATGATTATGAAGAAAGCAGTCTTCTGGGATTTGGCACCGTGTATATGTGGTGTTAACCGACGTTTCGGAGGAACGTATCGCCTCCATCTTCTGGATAGAAGGAAAACTATAAGAAATCCGCAGGCGAAGAGAACGTGAGAACCGGTTGTCTCTTCGCCTGCGGATTTCTTATATTTTTCCTCCTACCCTGAAGCTGGAGGCGATACGTTCCTCCGAAACGTCGGTTAACACCACATATACACGGTGCCAAATCCCAGAAGACTGCTTTCTTCATAGTCACCGCTGTGAAAACCTCAAATCTTACACAGTTATGATTATATTTTTTAAACAGGTGTTGTAAGGTTAGAAAAATGTGGGTTTGAAAATTAAGGTACTCGGAGTATTACAAAAAAAAATTTAAATGGTACTTCATAAAATAAAAAGCCTGAGAACTGCTGGTGTAGGAAGCATTGTTACAGACAGGGCCTGCTAGAAGTTCAGCACTTAAAGTTATCGGATAAGGTACCGATTCTTCGAACCACTTAGCGTTGCTGTTTTCTTTTTTTCGTCCTTTCTGACCATTTTCGACACACTGGCATTTTTTCGCACATTCATTATATAATCTGCAGAATCTGCAATATATATCTTCAATAAGTACTGGCTGGTGAATGAGTTATGCCCAGTGGTGTAACTCATATACTCTTTTTTCACGTAAGTATCATTTTGAGTCTTGTATTAGGGTTTTACTCAGCTCTGTCTGGAAGAGTTATGTAAACATAATGAAAGCATGCTGTGTAATGTACTGTTCTGACGAGTTCTCTGTTATTCCATTCAGTTTTCCAGTTCGTACTACTGCCGTTCCGTGCTATCTTACAAAGTGTGTATCGCTGATGATTTCAGGTACTGACATAAGCTAGCAATTTCAATACGTCTTTTCGATTTTATGCAATAAAAGCATCAGAGCTGAAATAATGCGAATTTTTCTTGAAGAATGCCATTTTCTCGGATATGGCGCCGTGTATATATTGTGTAAATTGACGTTTCGGGGGAATGAATCGCCTCCGTCTTCAGGGTAGAGAAATCCGCAGGTGGCTGTAGCCACCTGTTCACGCTGGTTCCTCGCTTGCGAATTTTATACCCTGAAGATGGGGGCGATACGTTCCTCTGAAACGTCGATTTTCACAATATCTACACGGCGCTACATCCCAGAAGACGACGTTCTTCTTAGTCACCGCCGTGAAAACCTCAAATTCTTCTTAATTGCTGGTTTTCTTGACATGTTGATGAATTTATTTTCGTATAGAATAGCTCCTTACGAGCAAAAATAAGGGAAGAATACTCTCTTGAGGGATGTGATGAAGTGTATTGTGACAGAAGCTCACGCACGTTTAGGAGGAACGTACAGACTCCATCTTTAGGGTCGAAAGAGTAAGCCCAGTATGCAAGCAGCAAGCAGATTTATTTACATATTTATTAAACCGCTGGGTAGTATTACACGGATAACACCCCATTCTGAAATGAAACTTGCCTCGCTATTGTGAACTCTCGATTGCTCCAAACAAGTCACAATAACAGGGTAATCACACACCTCACGAAAGATAACCACATTGAACTTCGTGACCACATGTGTACCATTCATGCTTCATTTCCCGGAGTTTCCGGATTCGAACATTCACCTGGTGACGGTCTATCATTATTACGGCCTTTCGTGGTTATTTTTACAAAATTACTTACTTATTTAATCCGTTTCTCTTATACCTTACGATGTAGTAGTTTTTCTTCTTCATTTTTTATCATTTTACGGATGATAGGACTCCTTGGACGAGTGATCAGCTCGTCGCAAGGCCTCTACCTAAACATAGGACAACATAAACACAGAATAAACATATACACATACCAAACATCCATGTCTTCTGTGGGATTCGAACCCACGATCCCGCTTTCCGAGCGATTGAAGGCAGTACATGCCTTAGACCGCTCGGCTACGATGACCAGCTTTTCTTACAGACATTTAATGTAAATACCGGGATATTACCTCATACTTGGCCAAGAATGATTCCTTCCACATCCCTACCGAGTAATTAAACGGCTCGGCATTCGGCTATATAGTCCTAGTCTGACCTACTGACAGTGTCATTAAACAAAACATTAATCAATTACTAAACGAGAACAACCTGACAACTGATGTGAGAGTTGAGATAGATTCAGCACTACGACTGTGTCATGGCCGATTTTCGAATTTTGATCGCAATTTCCTCTTGAACGGAATTCTCTCACCAACCCCATTCATTCGCTTCGTGCACGTTACGTAAAGATTTCGAGGAAATGAAGTTCTTTCCATCTTGTGCTCAGATGGTCACATTGCTTAATGTAGCATCCTCTTCAAAGTCATATTTTAATAGAGCATTATATTAATAGAATAAAAAGAATCTATTTTTCACTTAGTCTGAACTCAACAAAGACAACACTTTTGTTTTATTTTTCTTATCCGCCATTGTATTCCGGATGTTATGTTTGACTCTTGTATATGAAGGTTCTAAAATATACTCATAACACCACTTCCCTTTAATTATGTCTAAATTGAACGTGAAACACGCGTACATCTCCTATTTCCCTCTAGAACTTCTGTTCTACACAATTTTCCCTACGATGAATATTTATCAAGATACGCGCAGAAATGCATGTAGATGCCCATGTAAGTCGTAATTAAACATGTCGTATTTTAACAGAAACTTAAATGGCTCTGTAACTTTTAGTAAAATGCTCTAATATTAACTTTCATGAAAATTAGTTCAGCGAACCTGAAGCCGCAACATACAGACATGCAGAAAGGTACGACAGTCGCAGGAAGAGCGCAAAATAATGCATAATGAGTGGAGTAACAGAGACTATCGCCTATAACCTAATGGGTCAGGAGGGAGGAGATTGTGTGAGCTGTGCAAAGGCCTATTTAAGGGTACAAAGGAGTAGCTCCTACATCTGACCACTGGATTACGTCTGAGGGGACATTTGAATGGAAAGAATAAACAGTAAATTAAAACCAGCTAACTCCACAGAAGCTAACAGTTGCTGAGCTAGTTGAGAAATGTCTCTTCTTTAATGGAACCCGAATATTCATTATCCACCCTCCAATTATGTACTTTTTTAAATTTATTTTAATATTATTTCAAATCTCCCAAGTGATCTCTTCCTTTCAGACTTCCCTGCTGGAATTTCGTATCCATTCATCTAATCTATCCAATACGTGCTACATATCCCACCCATCTCAGTTTGATTTTATCAACATGGCAATGTATAGACCGAATGCAGTGGCCACGAGGTCTGAGGCACGAAATGTCTTCTCCCGCTCAAAACAATGGACCGTGTGTTCCCATCTCACTCGAGGCATGAATGTCTGTTGTCCTGTGTAGGTACTGGCCTTGAGGCGAGCTGGTCCCCCCAATCCAAGCAGCTCTGCCGATTGTCCATTTTGTTCATAATTTCATAATTAATTCTGATTGGAACACGTCAGACAGCCTCATCTGTAAAGGTAGAAGAAGGAAGAATATATGGCGCTGAATTCTGAAGCTAATAATTACGTTTTTTTACAGAGAAAACTAATCATGAAGCAATTTTCACTGTGATCCTATTACTCTATTCGCTTTCTCTCTCTCTGTAAAATCCAAATATTATGTTCTTCTATATTATAGCACGTAGAGTCATTGCTAACCGATGACTCTGTAAACAACGCCCGCTGCTAGGGAACAGATTCCTAACATGCACCAATGGACTAACTGGAAAGCAGTGTTTTCTAAGCGGTCAGTGCAACAGCTGCGTGACATAACAATACAAGAACTGTTAGAAGAACCGTGGTCCGCTCCGAGGATATACCGTATTTACGCATGTATAGGCCGCACATTTTTTGCCAAAAATTAAAGAGGAAAACTGGGGTGCGGCTTATATTCGAAATCACACTTCATTAAAAAAAAATTATATTCATAATTAGTAATACAGGGTGTTCTACTCCTGAAATAATATTCCAAGAAAATTATTTTTTTCTATAATTTGTCTGAAAATTGTGCTGCGGCCTATACACGCACGCGGCCTATACATGCGTAAATACGGTATCACTCTACCGGCTGAGATCAGTTAGTTAGATAAGGTTCAGGGGATCTACTTCTCTCGCAGTCGTCGTCCGCCTGTGTCTCCTCTTACACTGAATGGAAGATATATTCCATTTGTAAATAGCGTAAATTACCTCTGTGTAATCTTCGATAGGAGGGTTACATGGAGATTGCACACAGAAATGATCGAAGCCAAGGCCTTCAGAACATTTATAAGATTGTATTCCTTATTCAAAAGTGAGCGACTAAGCGCTAACATTAAACTGACTCTCCATAAGGTTCTCATTAGATCCGTAATGACTTGTGCTAGTCCTGCCTGCGAGTTTGCGGCAGGTACCCGTCTAGTGACACTGCAGCGCCTGCAAAACTAGGTTCTCCTCACCACTGGCAATTTTCCAAAGCACACACCGGTTCGCGATTTGCACATGGCTTTCAGAATCCCGTATGTATATAATTATACAGAGTGTTTGACGACTTTAGGGCATAACTGCAGGAGGTGATTTCCTAGGTTTTGTGATCAAAAAAGTTCATATAAACATGTGTCCGATTTTGGACGGTTACGGAGTTATGACAGTTTTAAACTCAGAATAGAAGGTAAAGATTACTGACAATAAACGGAACAAAATAATAAACCAGCATAATACATGATACATTTAAAGTATGAATGTAAAGTTAACTTTGTGAAATTACCTTTAATTTGAATTTATTGGTGCTTAAAGCCGATTTTCGAAAATGCCACCGCCGGTCGCAACACAGGTTGCCGCTCGGCTGTGAACGGCGCCGGACATACCAACCCTACCCGCCTTAGGTACATCTCAAGTGTCGAGATAACGAGAACGCTCTGTCTGTAGCTGGCTAAAGATAGCGACCCGCCAGCTGACAGACGCGGTTCGTACGAGGGCGTGTACGGGAATGAAAAAACGGTCATAACTCCGTAACCGTCCAAAATCGGACGCATGTTTATATGAACTTTTTTGATCACAAACGCCTAGGAAATCACCTCCTGCAGTTATGCCCTAAAGTCCTGAAACACTCTGTATAACAAAATCATGCAGGCAATAAGCAGAAGTCATACAAAATCATGATAACGAAAATATTCGCGATATTGGACAAGTTTAAGCCCGACATAGAAGTATAAAAGGCTTAAACCTGGCGGCGGTCAAGCATGCGACCTTCCAAGTGACTAGACTGCGTTGCAGTGGAAGCTACTAGGAATAGGCATAATCTGCGGTACTAATCCTGGACTGAGAGAGGCCCTGTATATATTTTATAAACATTTATTAACATATTTAACATATAAAATGTAAATATCCTTTCCATTATGAGAAATGACTTACTACTACAGATAATGCCTCTGGCAAAAGACAGACCAGTCCTCTCGTCAGAGAGGGCGCCGCATAATAAAAAGACCGAAACTGTCAAACATTAATAAATATCCGGTCATAAGACCCAGATTGGTATCGACACCAAGACTGACTGACCGTCAGTCGCAATGTAACTTTGACTTTGACAATTAGTGCAGTGCAGTGAAGCGCGTTCGTTGGTGAGGGAGTGAGTTAGAGGTCTGCTGCGGTTAAGGTGGTATTGAGGCACTGGTAGAGCTCGGGAACCCAAAGTAAGAGGAACCTCCGCTTGGCAAGCCGCTACCAGGCAACGACTGTTGAAGACGCAGCAGATTAAGAAGGCTTAGTATGTTTTTTAATGAACTGCTGAGTAAACGAATTAGTGATATCTCTGTAGTTACCTTTAGTTAAGACTTGTAAGTTGGCAACAGATTCAATTACCAATCCAAATACCAGCTACAGTCACATGCAATCACATAATATTTTTCCCTCAGAGTGAGGAACCAAGGTGCATACCAATAGTAAAACTGGTACAGGTGCGGTTTCGTACAGCTACTTCACGTTTTTATATATATATATATATATATATATATATATGAGACGGGAACACAAAGATTCGGAGCGGAATTGTAGAAAACTTTCTCAGAATTTAAATCTTCTCCTAATTCCTTCGTGGAAAACAAACAATGCTAAACAGAACATACGGACATAATGCTATAAAACGCTGACTTTCTCTACCTTATTCAGCATTGTATGACGTACATGGCTTCCGCTGAAGCCTGCACAATTGCGTTATTCAATTTAATTTAAATTCCTTAAAATGCTTCTACCGGAAATTTCCTTGTTATTGTACGGCTTCCATATGAAATGAAACGAAAATTGTATATAGCATAACTGTAGAGTTTTCTCCAGAAATCACAACAAGTTATACTTTCAGGTGACTTTCTGTGATGCACATGTAGGCACAACTTTACGTATATGTTCAAGACGATCATTCCCCGCTGAACCTTACAGCCATAGCAGGTTCCAGGCGAAAATCTAACCAACAAGAGGAACATGTAAAACGAGGATTATAACCATACGCAAACATCATACACAGAGCCAGACATTCTTCTTATAGTTACTATAGGATTCTGACGATGGTGTATAACACACTGATATATTGGGTTTCTGGACTTTATCCATCGTCCTGGTTTTTAAGATAACTAATAAAAACACGACGTTTCGGAAACTGCATCTGTTTCCGTCCTCAAGACCAGTGATTGAGGCTAGCTCTTTCTAACGGACCCAACAGAATAGGTGTTTTCCTTCACCTGAGGACGGAAACAGATCCAGTTTCCGAAACGTCGTGTTTTTATTAGTTATCTTAAAAACCAGGACGATGGATAAAGTCCAAAAACCCAATATCAGTGGATTCTTCTTATAGGCTTGTAATCATTGCTTCCACCCATCGCTGAGCTTAAAAATGCATGGAGCTCTACCTCTACTCCCCATACGTCTTTAAGGCTTGGCACTTAATTACACATAACGGATAACTTTACCTTCATCTCTATGCCTGTAGAAATTTCTGCTGTCCCGAGTGGTCATCGCTGTCTTGTAACAGAAACTTCATGTTTAGCGGAGAAAGAAAGAAAAATAGAAGGTCTGAGGACTTATCGTCTACTTTTCTTTTTCCTTTAATGCGACCCAGACTGCAAGAAAACGACGTGTCCAACAATTATTTTATTGTTGTTTATGGTTCTTAGAGCGGGAACGTGTTCGCCGAGCCACCCGCATAGCAACGAGAGGGGAGTTTCACACAGAGGCACACAGATTGACGGGAGGGATTTACAAAGCACGCCGCTGAGATAGGCTCAGGTACCAAGATATGCATACCAAGTTTCATAAAGATTAGTTCAGGAATTCAAAAGTTGATAGAGGGGGGGAACACAGACAGCATGGTGATCTCATAAGCCTTCTTTTATTTTCCACAACAAGCAGAGTAGGCTAAAATCTATAGTGCTAAGAAAGTTGCAAGCCGGTATCTGTTGGTAACACGTAGGCATTTCGAGAATTGATTAGAGGTCCAGA
The DNA here is from genome assembly GCF_002891405.2 of Cryptotermes secundus. Classification (NCBI taxonomy): domain Eukaryota; kingdom Metazoa; phylum Arthropoda; class Insecta; order Blattodea; family Kalotermitidae; genus Cryptotermes; species Cryptotermes secundus. The sequence goes on along the minus strand of NW_019731236.1, from coordinate 201,685 downwards.
CGTGGACGAGAACTTGTCAGGGTTGACATCTGTCAGTGACTAAGGGAAATGAAACTCTGGACAGCGAGAGAATATGTTACAAGCCACTTGAATATCAAGCGATAGGAGTGATCAACAGGAAGTACAGTAGAAATTGGTTATAATGTCATCAAAGGGACCTAAAAATAGTGTCGTTATAAACGAACGTCGTTGTAACCGAAATGGGCACTTCCACGGTAGCCTTAATGTTAGTCACGTAAAAATCTACCAAAAACCTAGTTAAAATGTTGCATTTTTTGGTGAAATACGTAGTTAAGTACAGACTAACGTAACATTAACGTGGAATTGCCCAAATGTGTAATATCAAAGACATATTACAGCGCTATTCACTGACAGTACACACAATATTTCACGAATTACTTTAACTTTCTCTTCAATGCTTAAAACTTTCCTTTTCATTGCCATGTTTTCGCTACTGCACTTCTCTGGGTTTAGGCAGGAACACTATAGGGTAAGTAGACAATGTGAGGTCCTGTTAGACGAGATTCTAGGAAAGGAATGCAGTTAACAACCTGCCGCGTCCTCTTGCACTATTCACGCAGTCCCACCCCACACCCTTGTTTTCGCATAAAACCCACGCTCCTCTTGCAGCCCGCGGTCGTATTCTTCCAGGACAGTCACGTCAGCAAGTAGAGAAAGTGAGGGTGGGCAGACACATCGAACTTTCCCACGATATCAGAGAAATTCAGGAATGAAAATGACGTTACATACGAGGTTGATGCATTTGTGCATGTCGTACTAAGCAAGGTATAAAAACAGTTGCTTTATGAGGAATTAGTTCGTACCATTGAATATTTGACGCAATAGACAAGGTGTCGCAGAAACCGATGTTGCTATAACCAAGTTTTACTGTATATACATAAAATTAAAATATGTAGCTCTGCTTGGGTGAAAGATGATTCAATTTCTGAAATTTAAACTGACGAAACATACTCACTGTAAATGCTTAAAATTCGAGCAACTTAAGCTCCATAATCCTGGGCATTCACGAAGTGTTGACACAGTGGTAGCTTCATACAGACAAATATATTTCGTACTACATAATTATGATGACTTAGCTTAAGTAGCAAATTGTCAGTGAGGAAGACATTCCTTGAAGCCTCTCCTTCATTAATTATGAAGATTATTTTAGGGTATTTAATTTTTCCATAAAATCTCTTTCAGTGCGTTTCTGTTAACCTCCTCTTGATTTAACGCACAGCACGCAAAGATACAATTTGGGGCAGTCGCACAGCAAATAATCACAGAGAAACAAAACAGACACTACTGTGTCAGCATTTGTTTTTATTCGTTGCTGGTGGCAACGCTACATGTTTCGACCCTTTTCTTGGGTCATCATCAGGCATACATGAATACTAATTTAGCTTCTGAATTGAGTCATTAATCAATATGAATTCATATTTTGTCTGTATCATTATTCAATACTGACAATTATATCTTAATTTAAAATGCGAGTCAATTGTAGGTAAAACTAGATATTAAAATTGATATTAAATGGAAAAAATTAAAATCAAAATCGCAAATAAATTCTAATTAAAATGCCTATTAAGGTGCTTATAGCAAATATTACAAATTCCATTTTATATTGCCTATAAATACCTTAATAGTCATGTTAATTAGAATTTTAAGTTTTATAATTTCATATCAAGTTTAATGTATAGTTTTATCTACATTTCAACCACATTTTTAAATTAAGATATAATTATCAACACAGAGTAATCATACAGACACAATATTAATTCATATTAAGGACGCAAATCAGAGCTAAATTAGTATTCGTTTTCGACTGAAGATGACCCAAGAAAAGTGTCGAAACATGTAGCGTTGCCACCAATAATGAATAAAAACAAATGTTGACACAGTAGTGTCTGTTTTGATTCTCTTTGAATATTTGTTGTGCGGCTGTCCCAAATTGTATATAGTATAGTATAGTACAGTATATTAAAAATCGAGGCTCGGATGGACCAACTCTGGAGCCACTCCTGTTAAGCCTGGGTACAGAAAAAAAAGACTAAAAGCATCAGGTCAACTTTATTTGAAATCGTCCTCCTTGCATTTACGTGGAGTCACTGCAGAAAGTCTCGAAGCAATCTAAGTGAGGACAGGAAGGAGATTCGAAGTGGGTATCTGCAGTTCATACAAGACCAAAGCGTTACCGCTGGTCACCCTGTTCGGTAAAAAGTGTGTAAACAGTAAGAAATAAGGCAAAATTAACCCAGTAGAGAGTTCGTCTGATTGAAACAATTCCAGCAACGAATTTCTTCTCTCACATCAGGTTTCATCAGCAAAATCAATTTTAGGGAATCCTGATTTCTAGGATTTGCCGGTCAGGATGCAATGTTTATTATTTCTGTTGTTATTTAACAGAAGGAACATGATACCGATGCACACAAGAGATCCTTCATTACTGCTAGCGGGATAAATATGTACTTTACGGTTAAATTAACTTCTCGGTAGAGTACAAGAGTGAAAATGACAGAGATTACAAGACAATGTTGACAAGGTCGTAATGTTTTAAGTGTTGGGTTGTTTCTTTACTCCCCAGCACTTCTTGACGATCGAGTATTAACCTCATGCTCACATCAAACTGAGACAGACACGTGTCTAGGGCAGAATGGGCAATAATGTATACTCTGTGGTCGGACAGAGCTATTTCACAGTCACCGCAAATCACCAATTCTGGCAACAAGAATTGTGTAGTTACAGATTTTTTAATAACTATAATTTATTCTTAATGACTGAATATATTTTAACGGTTTTGCTCAAAGTGTTTCTAGGCAACTGCTCGGTGAACATGAACAACGTGCAACAATGGAAGCTGTGTCTCAGTAGACGAATGTTATTTTTCGTTGCTAGGTAACAGTTAGCGCACCAATGAAGTCGCTGGCTAGGAATCACGTGACTTGCTTTCTATGTGGTTCATGCGGAACCTATATAACGAAGACCTGATGCAGCTCAGATTAGTGTAGTGCAGAGAGCAATGCAGTGCAGTGTAGTGAGGAGTCCAGGAGAGCGTTTAGTTGAGTTCCGAGGTTCCAGGGTGTTTGAACAAGATATGGCAAGAAGACTTCCTAGTGATCTGATGCGCTAGTTCCTGTGTTTAGATACGTTGCCAGGAAACGACTAGTGAAGGCGGACAATACTAGTGCGTGGGCACCGGTGAACTGGAATGTGTGTAAATCAGCGATAGCGTTGTATTTAAATGTGATTAAGAAAAATTTTAACCAAGGTGTTAATAAATCCAATCATCCGAACTAGAACCCGTTGTTTTCATCAAGCGTACCCCATACACGTGACAACATTTTTTAGATATCAAAATGATAAGAGTAAAAATAAATAGTATTAGTCATAGTTAATTCTGATAGACTATCTCAAGTCTGATTGGTCTTCTCAAGAAAGCAAGACACGCGATTAAACTAATTTAGAATGGGACACACCCGATTTTCTCATGTCCCGTTGCAATTATAATCAGTGCAGGTACTGATGAAAACATTTAAGGTATCCGAATGCTTGCACATTCACAAAATATTGGCTTATATTCATTAATATCTGTGAAGGAAATATTTTCTTCATAATACACACGAAAAAGAAGAAACTTGTAAAGAACCATAATATTAATCATATCTGATTATTGTCATGAGACGAATGAGATTATTTTATAGGCCACATTTCACCTATCTTCAGTCTAGCCTCTTCATTAATTTCCAAGACAATCTGTTGACTCGTACTGGCCAATTCCATAAAAAAGATATTCAGCACAAAAAATATTTTAACACAAAGCCATATAAATTTAATGCATTTTCATTCCATGGTATCGCCTGTTTCATGATGCAGTGGTGCACAATACGTGAGATATTTATTTTGTGATCCAAGAGGATCTCATATTCTGGGTCGTGTTGGTTATTACACCGTGTAGCCTGGCAGATAGGTAATACAATTGATTCCTCCTTCGGATGTACGATTTATTATCAACCTGCTACAGTTCAACCTATGCTACACGTTGACAACTTAATATATCATAGTAAAAACTTAAGTAACTAACTACCTAGAGCTGAGCCCTTCTTGAGATGTCGCCAGTTGTGCAGCTATTCAAGAACTTCCCAATATTTTATGGAACCCCAAGGTTTATTGACGTATTCACAACAGCTCTCCACTGGTCCATATCATGAGCCAGATAAATCCAGTCCATACCACCCCATCCTATTTCTCTAAGATCCATTTCAATATTATCCCTCACCTAGGTCTTGGTCTTCCTAGTGGTCTCTTTCGTTATGGCTTTGTCACCAATATCTTACATACATTCCTCTTCGCCCCATTCGTGCTACATGACTTGCCCATCTCATCCTCCTTGTCTTGATCATTCTAATTATGCTTGGCGAAGAGTCAAAGTTAAGAAGTTCCTCATTATGCAGTTTTCTCCAACCTCTCGTCAATCATCTCTCTCTGGTCCAAATATTCTCCTCGGCACACTGTTCTCAAATACACTCAGTCTATGTTCTTCCCTCAATGTCAGAGACCAAGTTTTAAACCCACACAGAACCACAGGGAAAATTATAATTTTGTATATTCTAATTTTTATGCTTTTAGGCAACAGGCGAGAAGATAAAATATTCTGGACTGAAAGGTAGAAAGCACTGTCCGAATTCAATAGCCTTTAATTTCTTCCTGAAATCAAATTTTGATTTCTTACTGTCGGTCCCAAATACTCGTATCTTAACACTGCCACATTTTCAAAATGTCATGATTTTGCCCTGCATTTTTGTGACGAGACAGCAACATATACTTTGCATTCTCTGTTTTTACTTCTAGACCAACCTTCTCACAAGTATCAACTGAAGTTTCTGTGTATCCCTTTTATGGTATCTATATTATCACCCAGTAGATTTGCATCATCAGCTGATGTGTCCCAATTACTTTGTCCCACCGGGTTTTCCTGGACTTTCCTAATGGCATACACTAAAGCAAAGTTGAAAAGCAGTGGCGATAAAGCATCTTCTTGTTTTAGACCATTCTGAACAGGAAAATTATCAGACAAATATTTACTTACAAGGAATTTACTATATGTCTCGTTTAAACAGAAGTAAAATTAATTAATAAATTAATCTCTTTATTTAAACACGTACTCTACTTAGAATATCAGAAATTTCAATTGTATTAGTCCACAGCAGTCGGATTTATTACGGCGTCAGAAACAACCCGTATAGACTTTATGCCATATAAGGCAGTCAGAAAATTTTCCGCATTGTGGAGGAGATCCATTACGATTTAAACCTGTCAAAAACTTCAATCCGCCTAACAAAGCTTAAAATTAATTTCGGAGAACATATTTAATATTAGTTTAACATCAATGCGATGATTGATACCGGTAGCAGCCGTGATCTCCTGGGTACAATTTACAAACATATTATGTAAACAAGAGATCTGAGATAGTTCAGTCAGCATAGCGAAAGGCTAAGGCCAGGACGGCTGGGGACCGACTGCCGGCAAGGGGCAAGAAATTGTTCTCTTCTCCGCAGCTTCCAGACCGGCTCTGGGGCCCATACAACCTCTTATCCAATGGGAACTAGGAGCTTTTTCCCTTGTGGTAAAGTGGCCGGGACGTGAAGCTGACCATTCACCTCCATCGACTGCCTAGGTCAAGAATGATGGACCTATACCTTCACTCCTCCATACGTACGTCTTCATGGGGTGGTGCTCAATTAATTAAGCACAGGAACAATTTTACCTTTACCTAACGTAGACGATAAAAAGTGGTTAAATTTGCCAAAGATTGAGGAAGAGTGTGAAAGAGAATTACATCAGTGAAAGGAAAGGCAGAAGAAGCTATTGTGCAAACAAATAACTGGTTTTGGAGCATATTTGGATTTAATTATGTAACAACATAATAGTGACAGAAGGCAGTAAGAGTGTCTCATGATCGCAAGAAGACACACGCAAATGAATTTTCATATGAACTCCGGGTTAATATTAGCAAGGATTTTAAGTATATGTGATCGCAAGTGGGTCTGGAACGGGTTCCACTCGGCCTCGTGAGGATAATTGTGGAGATATTTCAAGGAATTAACGGCCCCGGTCTAGAAACCCGAAATTAACAGCAGTGGGGATTCGTTGCGCTGACCACGCGACACTCTCTATCCGCTAAAGTTGGCACTAACTTTGTCCAGAAGCGGCGGTCGCTCGGTTGGTATAGCTCGCTTGGGGATTAAAACACAGAGTTTTTCTGTTTGCTTTGTTTGTGATCGCACGTTGACGTTAACTAATTTAGTAAGGCGAAAATATTTGATAGTATAAACAGAAAGCATTTGCAACAACAGAAAAAGAAACATCTAAATCATTACTATAGAGCCAGAACTAGCGTGAGTCTAGCCCCTGAACAAAAGAAGAGACTGTAGAATCTTGCTATTGGATCTGCAACTGAAGTCTGTATCAATGTGCCCCGCTAAGTCCAAGTCACAGTCGATGTTGAATCTGCACTTTCAGGGCTGGCGGTGCCAGAAAGTCAGACCCGAACCTTCACTTCTGCTCGGGTGGATCCGTCACAACACGCCACCGTCAGAATTAATATGTGATGTTCTTTATAAGAGAAAGTACGTACCATGCGGGCAGTACAATGGCCACCACACCCACTGGTTTTGCGTGTCTCTCCTATTATCTCTTGACAAATAAATTAATTGTTGAATAGTTCTATCTTCTAGCACAGGGGTCTCCAAACTTTTCGAACCGCGGGCCACATTAGATAATTCAGCACCTTCAACGGGCCGGATAAAATGAGAAATTAATAACTCTAGGTATATAAGTTTTGTTGAAAGCACAGAATTTCATAAACTAAATACAAAGTACGTGAGAATAAATTATCGTATATTAATGACGACAGACAGTAGCAGCAAATGCTCATATTTTCATCACAAATTATAATAAAACAATTAATGTGAATGATGGAACTATTTTTGCATTCTTAAAATCTGATTAAATTGAGGTTCAAATTTTGAAACGCTAATAACAAGTAGCGACTTTAAATGTTCATCGGATAATTTTGCCCTTATTTCGACTTGATGTACTTCATCTGGGAAAAGTTTGTTCACATAGATATGTCGTCCCAAAATGGAGATAAATTTACAAGCAAATTTCTTTAAATTCGGAAATTGCTCAGAGTTCAGAAATTTATAAAATTCAATCCAATTTTCTTCCTTGTATTTGTCTTTAATATGATAATTTTCCTGAAGTTTAATAATTTCCATTTGAATTTGACTTGGGACATCTGCAGCATCACAGTCAAACGGATTTTGAAACAATCTAATTTCCTGAGCACTGGAATCCAAATCAGCAAATCGCTTCCGAAATTGTTCTTTCAAACCTGAAATGACTAAATTTGCAAACGAGGAAGGAAATTCTGCTTCACCCTTTTTATGCAACTCTGCACAGTATAGCATATGAACAAATTTACAATTTTTCACTTGGCTTTTCAGAAGTATCAACTTGCTATGAATGCCTTGATAAGTGCAAATAGTTAGTTAGTTAGTTATTGGAGAGGGTGGGTTTCCCCATGCACTGAGACCTGTATTGGTCCACTGTGCTTCCCTCTATGATTTCTACCAGTCTCTATATCCTACCGGTACTGGTGCTTAACATCAGTCCCGCCCAGCCAGCGAGACCGGCTCTACTAGCTGAGAGGTATCTATAATGCTTCCCCCATCTACCAGAGGTATTAGAGACTGCTGTTGGGCGGGAAACGTCCGTAATTTGGCTCAGTGACC
>NW_019731236.1:141667-193876 GCF_002891405.2 Cryptotermes secundus | reverse complement strand
TACGTGCCGTAAAGCTACGACACGGGACCCACGGCTTAAAGTCCCTCCCGGAGGACTTGTTCCCTGAATTTTTCCGCCCTTAAAAATTCGACGACCTCCGCCGGGTATTTGAACCCGCGTACTACGAGTCATGGGTGGGAACGTTACCTCTAGACTACGGAGACCGCTTAAGTGCAAATAAATCACAGACTAAGTTATTTTCACCCTGCAACTTTAAATTCAAATGGTCCATATGGTTCACCAGATCAGCAAAAAATGCTAATTTCCAAGTGGTTCGTGATGGTTTTTCTCGATAAGAAATATATCAATTTCATTCCTGAGATAAAAGAAGCGCGAAAGAACCTTTCCACAGCTAAGCCATCGAACTGCAGTATAATATGTCAGGTCAATAAGGTCGGAATCACGTTCACCAGTACTCACTGGAAAATTAGTTAAATTGGCGCATTTCTGCATAATTCTTTCGCGGGCCGGATGTGACCCGCGGGCCGTAGTTTGGATACCATTGTTCTAGCATATAACGCCGCGTAGTCCGATAAAAGCAACTAACGGTTTTGAGGAAAGTACCGCCTCCATCTTCAGGGCCGAAGAATAAAACAACCAATAAACCGGCATAAAGCAGGCAGAAATCGTTGCTTCGCTTATTCTTTTAGCCTGAGGACTGAGTCGATATGTTTCTCCGAAGCTTACGTTAAATTCCACCCTAACCCAGATGACAGAAATCTCATATTTATCTCTAATAAAACACAAAATCGAACAAATTCTTTATTAAGGTACTGTAGTACAGATTTAGAGAGTCCTTCTATGGAAGCTTCATAATTTGTATTTCCCATAAAATATTATTAGAATCACCCAGTTTTCTGAGGTGTTAGGATTTATTCAGTCCCTGCCGCCAACTTTTGGTGTTGTGTCGTACAACAAGCCATAATCTCATGCTTCTATGTATTTTTCAAATTCATCATTGACAAGTTATCGTACAAATCGAACATTAACCAGGCAGTCAATGAAGCGTCATTAAAAACCAAGAATCAGTCACAGCAAGTAACATTAAGAGGTCGTAACTCTGCATAACGAATTAAATTAAATGACAGGTAATGACCTGGATGGCAGGAGTTCATACCCCAGTGAGAGCAAGATCATGGCCATCTCTGGAACTCACCTCGCCTCCCTTCCAGTGAGTAGGGAGGAGTCTTCTCCTGAGGGATGGAGTGTAAAATTGACCGCTCACCTTCATCTAGCGTCAGTGGAGTTGTGCGCTCTGTTCACCGTAATTTTGCCTACTAACAAGAAGCAATGTTCATTTTCTCATCAACTAATCCTTTCAATAACTTGCACTTGACAAACATTAAAAAAAAATATATTTCATAATATTATAAAAAGCCGAAAGCAGTAAGTACACTGTTTAGGCGCACAATATTTTAGGTCAAATAGACAGCTAGATTGGGGTTTCGAATCTGAGGATGGTAGTTTCTGTGTTCCTCTGTCATTGTAATTGATGGCAAAAGATCGGGGGGCGTTTGAGGAAGGAACCCTCTAAAGAGAACGTTTCCATCTGAGAGAGGGTAAGCGAAGTGAAGATGGCGAAAATTACGTAACGAGAAGAATCGTAATTTGTGAGCTTCACGAAATATAGGCAAAATAATGTGGGAGTGATAAGTAGCATAAATACAGCAAATGAGAAATCCATACAACTTCCGCTGGAAAAGCTGAATGGAAGGAGATAACTTGGGAGATCCATGCTGAAGATACAGCGTGCGAAGGCTTGGACTCTATGACTCACAGTACAGAGTCAAGTAATTTACTTACTTACTTACCTACTCATGGAACTGAGCCCTTCTGGAGGAGCCGCCAATTCTGCAGCTACTCAAGAATTTCCCAGCATTTTATGGAATCCGAAGGTTCATTACTGTGTTCACAAGAGCCCTCCATTGATCCCTATCCTGAGCCAGATCTATCCAATCCATACCATCCCATCCTATCTCTCTAAGATCCATTTTAATATTGTCCACCCACCTACGCCTTGGTCTTCCCTGTGGTCTCTTTCTTTCTGGCTTTCCCACCAATATCCTATACGCATTCGTCGTCTGCCCCATTCGTGCTACATGACCTGCCCACCTCATAGAGTCAAGTAATAGGCTCAATAAAGTTCAACAAAGAACCTAAGTTGAACTTTGACACAATCGTCTAGAAATTCATCGAAGTTCTCACTGCGTATGACCGTGAATCAAAATCCTTAAAAACAAAGAAGACTCCTTGTCGCAAACAGATATAACTACAAAGTTATGCTTCGTGACAGAATGGCAGGGTAGAAAGCGCTAAAAGGTAGCCAGAAAGTGAATTACAAAGACAATAAGAGCTTAAAGCTCTAACCTCCGCGTTTAGGAAGCATACTGCCACTAAGTGACGTGCACAGTGACAAAGAAAACAAATATTCTTGCCAGACAAAGTGTACCCTGAGCATACCGAATCAATACCGGGATTCCATAGTGCCTGCAGACATAGACGGAGACGGGGGATGTTCAGAGGGTTCAGAGTGCTACAGCAAGTCGAAACCAGTATCAAACTGAAACTACAATACTACCAGTCAGTGGCACTTAACGTTGTCTTGTCGAGTATAATGAAACCCCACCTTATAGACAGAACTAAAGCACAGGAGGAGTAAGTAGCTTACTGCAGCCATTATGCACTAAATATACACCCCCCCCCCTTAAAAATCAAAGTCTGAACATCGGGTCTAAAATTTCATGCCACGTATGCAAGATCTAAGCCTTCACACTTCAGTAAAAATTTTACTCGGTAACTTGAGAGTTACGAGTTATTACCTATTTCCTGACCATCATCTGGTGAGCCCATCACTGTGTAATGCCTTGAAACAGCCACTTCAATTCACATTTTGACAACCTATTTCACTAAGGTACATTGTAATATTCACTCACTCACTAACGAAACTGAGCTCTTCTTGAAAAGCTGCCAATTGTGCAGCTACTCAAGAATTTCCCAGTACTTATGGAGCCCTCCACTGGTCCCTATCCTGAGTCAAATCGATCCAATCCATACCATTCCATTCTATCTCTCTAAGATCAATTTTATTATTGCACACCCACCTACGTCTTGGTCTTCCTAGTGGTCGCTTTACTTCTGGCCATCCCATCGATATCCTATATGCATTCATACTACATGCCCTGACCATTGTAATATTGTCTTCTCAAAGATATCTCGGCCTCCAAAGCTGTATTTTTGCAAGAGATTTGTTTCATTATTACGTACCTAATCTGTTCCAGCTGTAACCGATCTGCCTACCCCAGCTCGATTTAATTTGGTAGAATGTTTGGATCCTGGTAAATAACATGTTTGGTTAGGTCTACTTGTAACATACCGCAAATGGACGAGAGGTATGTAGGCTATTTCTTCTCTTCAAGAAGGAGTTTTAGCCCAAACTCTCGAGTGCAAAAGGCAAAAGAAAAATGACTGGTCAACGCAGATCCGAAGTGAAATAGGAAGGACTCCCGCAACTTGGTTCTTTAGAAAGTCACACAAAATTTTACTCGTCTGAATCCTTGGAGAACACAATAAGTGACAGTTTTGAACCCATAACTCAAGAGATGGGTGGTCTCCCACCCCAAGCCAAGGGTGACATTTGTCAAGCTACTGACAGGATTTACGTTAAGTTTTAGCGCCTAAATTCCCTGTAATACCTAAACGGATTGGGGGGAATACTTAATTAGTGTACTCCCGTTTTTTGAAAATGACCAATCCTCGTAATTTCTGGAGCTGACTTGTGGACCGAGACGACTCCGAGAGTTTCGAGGAGAAGGCATTCTGCAGGGAGTCTTACTCCAGATGGAAAACGATCCGGACGCAAATTCTAAAAGAGAAGTCATTAGAGGGAGTCTCATTCAAGATTGCAAACCAAGCGGGTGCAAATTCAGTCTAGTGCGTTAGTGGGGTCCACTATGGACAACAGTTTAATAAAGTGTCTTGTGGAACAAAGTGTGTGTGTGTTGTAACAGGAGTTTCCACTTCCCTTCCTGAGCGAGACCCTGCCAAACGGCCTGAGGTCAGAATCTTAGCGCTACCGGTGGAACTAGCTACCACGACCGCTACCCCCTTATCAATCCTTCACACCTTTCCAAAATCTGTAAACTGGTAGTAGCAGTTTACTGGCGCCAAAATAAAACCCATTACCCTAAAGACCAGAGGTGTGTAAGCATGATAAGTGAAACAGGGTAAAGCCAGGTGTAGCAGCCGTCGCCCGTAGTAGTCCACCCAGAAGAACAAGGTAAAGGCAACACAAAGGACGAGTAGAAAGTGGCACTTCCAACCTGGGGCACGTAACAATTAGGACTGGTAGACAGCTGCAAAAGTGACCTACGGTGAAGAATGTGATGGGATGGTAGTAAATAATAAAATACAGATATCGGTAACGATTTGGAAGAGACTGACGCTAGTTATTTAAATAACTGCACAGGTTTGGAGCCACTAACAATTCACAACAGACATCACTCGAGATATCTTATATCTTGGCCGAAATTTGAAGCTCTTACTTCTGAACGAAATTCTAGTGTTGCCGCTACACCTATATGCACGGTCCCCCGTTGTTTCCGGCGATAAATTTACAATAATTTCTTGTTTCACATCCGTGCTAAAGGTACAGCTCATCTATCTTTCCCACATGCTGGTTATAAGGTAAGGAAATGGTACACTTGTCCCTCTGCATAATTAATTAAGAACCACGCTACGAAGACGTGTTGGGGTGTGGAACTATAGCTCCACAACGCTTCACCTCGGCACTAGAAGTAGGTGAGTCGTCAGTTTCACTACCCTCCCGCTTTAACCCTGAGGAAAGAGGTCCCGATAACCGTTAGGTGGGTGGCTAGGTGGCCGGTCACGGTAGCCGAGGGGTCTAAGGCATGCACTGTCTTCGCTCGCTCGGAAGCCGGGATTGTGGGTTCGAATCCCACTCAGGGCATGAATGTTTGTGTGTATTTTTTCTGTGTTTGTGTACAGGTAGAGGCCTTGCGACGAACTGATCACCCGCCCAAGGAGTCCTACCGTATGTGCAAGATGTAGAAAAACCGAAGTGAACGGAGTTCATGGAGGTAGGCCTAGGCCCACTGGGGCTGTAGTGCCAAGGAAAAAAAAAGTGGCTAGGTGGGTCCAGAGCCGGTCTCGATGCAGAGGAGAAACGACAAATCTTACCCCGGCCTTCCAGCACGTAGCCCGCCGCTATACCGACTGAGCAATCCGACTCCCATTGCGAAACGTTAAACACGACGATTCTGAAGCACCTTCTCAGGCAATATTCTCCAATTCACCGTTAGCCCCACTTCGTCTCGATTTCGGCTCCGCGGTGAACACAATGCCATTTCGCGAGAGTAACACTATTCGAGACTGGCTTCTGACGGTTCGTTAGTGCACGAGATGTACTGGTGCTTGTGTACTGCACAGGCGAGGGAGGAATTTATCCCTCCCAGTTTGGGACTCGAATATCTTAGAAGGAAAGTGTATCAGAGGAAAGAAAGACTGTGAGCTCCGATATATGGAGTGGAAGGAAGGGCAGTGCAAAATATTAAGAGCTAATTGCCGTGAGATTTTTGTATGTACTTCCGTGAACATGGCCGCGCGGTCCAAGGCATGAACTGTCTTCGCTTTCCCAAACACTGGGGTCGTGGGTTCGAATACCACTCAAGGTATGGTTGTCTGTGTGCTTTCATTAAGTGTGTGTTCTTCTGTGTATAGGCAGAGGCCTTGCGGCGTGCTGATTTCCCGTCCAAGGAGTTATACCGACTGCATACAGGCTTAAGAAACTGAAAAGCTCCCAAGGCCCTACAAAGGGCTGTAGAGCCATAACAGAATACAACAAAACAGAATAGAATAAAATAGTACGGTAAAAGATGTAAAGTTGTCTCTGTACTTAACTAATTAAGTACCACGCCATGAAGGCGTAGGGGAATCGATGTATAAATCCACATTTTCTTGACCTCACCACTAGCTGGAGGAGAGTAATTAGCTTCACGCCCCGGCCTCTTTAACCCTAGGGAAAGAGCCCCCGATACCCATTGGATAGAAGATTGGGTGGACCCCAGAGCCGGTTTTGTTATTCTGGAGACGATAAAATTCTTGATCCTACCGGGACTCGAACTCCGACCCCTCAGTCATTCGGCCTGTAGCCAGTCGCTATACCGACTACGCTATCCCGGCTTCTAGAACAGAATAGTCCCGTGAACAATTCGTGTTATTCGGTCACTAAAATATACGGTTAGCCACTGCCACTCTTGGTTCGTTTTACCCAGCTGTATCGTGTAGGTTACAAATATAAATAACACGTTAAGCCTGCAAGAGCCAAGTACAGAAATTTTCGACCTTCAAGATATATTGCTTTATGTGACAGCATGTGACACCTGTTGGCAGTTTATCTGAATTACATAGCCAAGAAGCATTCAGAGGGAATCCCCCTCATTTGAAATAATTATTGTGGTTTATGTGCACGCGTACTATTTACACATCAATTTTTGTAGTGTTCTGACTTGACACCTCTAAAGTTAAGAGCAGTGCTTCTGTTGTCGTTACTATCACCATGCTAGAGCGCCCAAACTTGTCTTTTCTAAATATAACAATCAGCTAACCGACCCACATCCTGAAAAATGAAAGCTGAATCGGCCGAATTTGCAAACCATACTAAATTCAGTGACTCTACTGCCATCTACATTTGCAGGGTATCTGCTATCTGTAAGCATATATAAGTTATGTTAGCAAAATAATTTGAATTAAGAAATATCACCTCAAATTTACGTATATTTCAGGGCTACCGGGCTGACTGTTACCGATGTCCGAACAATGTATTAAATATACTGCCTAGAGACATGCAAGAAAGCTACAAATGATATCAATCAGGCAGAAATTCTTTTCATCGAGTTTCAAACCGAAAGCTTCCTGAATACAAAGCAAGAGTGTTGGTCTTTACACTGTGACTTTAGGTATCCGTTAGGTGAATATTACGTGTTTAAGCAAACATTTCGCGAGCCGCTCTGAACCACCAGAACATCGATCAACCTTTCTGCATAATATTATATTGACAGGCACTGTGATTACATGCAAGCAAATCGCTCTCAATGCAACCTGTCAGCTTAACTCCGTGGCTTTCATGTTTTCTCACCGCATCCGTACCTAAGATATCAATATTAATCTCAGAGAAGAACCTGATGCTAGCCTTGAAATCCTCTAGGACCAAGGAATGAAGAAACCTCTTGTCCCAATCAGTTATGAGCGCGCAGTTGAAGTCCTTACCAAGATAATCCGATTCTTCGCGGTTGTGAATGAAGAACTGGAACGGATGTAGAAGGAAGTGATCCTGGTATGTTTCAGGTAAGGTCCTTGGGGGCTTAGGAAGGGCAAGAAGAGATTCAGATAGAGAATTTCTCTCCCGAATTCTCCTGAACGGCCATGTTCGCAAAACTCGTTCGAGGTGAAGCCAATAGATAAAGGAATTACAGAGGAATTGATGGACTTGGCAGAACGTTCTCAAGACTACGTGTATCTAGACATTTCTTATTCTTAACTCAAATTCCTTTGCACAGTTAATCCTCTACTGGCAATATCAATTCTGCTGAGTAACCAAGATTATTCTGGACAGTACCATAACTCAGCTAACTCATGTCTTAACATCCCACTCGTGTCCTACTTGCATGAAGGAGCATGACTTTTTCGACTGTTATTAAGTTCTAAACATCACTTCGGCACTTGTTTCATAAGTTATATGAATTAATACCGAGCAGGATAGTGCAGCAGTAAGACTTTAGGATTACTCGCCACAAACACTCCACATTCTAATCTTGGTTGTCTTATCAATTACCGTCATTGATGTTTCCTAATTTTCCAGAGGCTCTCCAAGTTCAAATATCACTCTGAAACAATCCCAACACTTAAAAACACATTTCCTAGCAGTTAATCAACCACAGAAAAATATGTTGTTATCCTAGGAATACTTTATTTTCAGGGAACCTACATGCCTTCATAATCCTTTTGTGGTTATGGGAAAATATGCATGTTTATTTATCCCATAAAGAGCCAATTCTACACTAAGATTTTTTGGTTGTTCACACAACTCAGGAGGTTAGTCGTCGGCTTCCATTGAGGCGGCCCGGATTCGATCCCAGGTCAGGTCATGTAGGATTTGTGGTGGATGAATTGGTACTGGTGCAGGTTTCCTCCGAGTACATCGGTTTCCCTTGCCAAAGCTCATTCCACCAAATGCTCCACACTCATCTCTCATCCGGGGCTGGTACAATAGGCCAATTAGTGACCGGCGTACCAAATGGACCCAGTCTCACCCCACTCCAAAAAATCTAAAAAAAATGACCAAGGTTCAGTCGGTGTCATAGTGAACTTAATAGGAATAATTATTTCCACCTAAAACTCACTTTACTTGACGGCAGAATGTGGTCATTTTTATACTATGCAAACTTCCTGTCAAAATGACTTGGCCTTGAAAATGTTTAATGTTTATCTACTAGACTCCCTGTTGGTTCTCTTCATTTCATCCTATTAGTCGAACAGATAATTTGTTGCTCAATTTCACCAGCGAACTCTACAACTTTCTTTATGCAAAGTTTAAACATAGTCCGTTTAATAAGAGGAAAACCGGCTATTAGATATGAGACTAAAGAATGTACAG
Source organism: Cryptotermes secundus (assembly GCF_002891405.2). Classification (NCBI taxonomy): domain Eukaryota; kingdom Metazoa; phylum Arthropoda; class Insecta; order Blattodea; family Kalotermitidae; genus Cryptotermes; species Cryptotermes secundus. The sequence continues at coordinate 185,205 of NW_019731236.1, read as the reverse complement.
GCTAACACATGACCAGCTACAGTACCAATACACGATCCACTTTAACGTGCCTGAATCTTCTCCCAAATGTTAATAAGCCTAGATAAAGTGTGATCCAGTTACTTCAAACTGATATGAATAGAGATCATATATTATACATATTAAGAGATGATAAGGGGCTTACAGCTTCTTGCTCGCATATCATGATAATCCTTTGCGCTGAACAGGGTTGACATGCAGGTCCTCAGTAACGGAACTGCGGATAAACTGCGTTTAGACAGCTGTCAGGTCTGGCTCTGAGTCTAGAGAATCCAGCCTACTGATTACTGATCACACTCATACTTGAAACTCCTTCGGTGACTTGAGGGTAGTGAAGTGTATCTAGCTGGCTTATTTCTAGCACTGTGTATGTTATAATGTACAGAAATCGAAATCTACATTCCAGTGCTTCACATTTAAACCTGTCTTGTAATATGTACAATCTACTTTACGGTCATTAGAATTAATGTATCAAGAATATAGAGTGTAATTATAAATTTGCTTGGAAACTATAACTATTTTCTTTCTTTTCATGAAAAACAATAATGCATGATTTTCTTTATCGTGTTTAATATATCCCTGCTTTATTTCATTTTTTTCAAGTTATAGCGTGTTTTTAAGTTCCCCGCTTAGATATGCACTGGTACAGTAATCAAAATATTTAGCGAACGCTGCCCTAAAAATTATTTGGCAGTGTTCGCTAAATTTCATGGCCTTCTTGGACTTCTTTCTATGGGACTTCGGGATGGAAGTAGTCCACGCGCCTCCCAAACCAAACAACGTTAGAGAACCGAAGAGGCTGGTTAGAGGTGACGCTCTAGACTTGTATTTGGGAGGTGCTCGGTTTGAATCTCTGTCGGAACAGTGGCTATTCTGACTGGGGCATGCAATAATTTCCCTCAATCAATCTAGCAAATGTAGGAATAGTACGCCTAAGACTCTAGTCCCTGGAAATTATTTCCAGTTTATCATTCATCAGCCATCATACTAGCCGAAGCTATATGTTAGCTACTAGCAGCTTTCTTAAAAACTCCACCAAAAAAAAGCATTGAAACGGTGAAGGTTTGGATTAGAGGAGCCATAAACAGAAAGTAAATGTGGGCGTGAAAGGATATGGACGGATGTGCGCTAGACTTGCGGCATCTGCAGTGCTAGGAAGAAAGCATACACGTGGCAAATGTAAAGTAACTTAAAGATGTTGACTGTCATTTAGCACATATTTCATATTCCTGCTTCCAAAGCTATCAGTTCTGCACATTTATTAAGGTGCTAGATATCTTCGAAGCGATGTTTACCAAGGTAAATATATATAAAAATTCGCATTATTTTCCCACGTCTCTTCAAGCATAAATAACAATACTGTAACAGTTTTGATCAACGCGCTGCCAAGCAGCAGCTGTGTAAAAACGGTCCAACACGCAACAATAGATGAAGCTGTTTTCTATGTAGCCTGCGCCGAACAGATGTGGAACAACGGGGATATGCATACCGTTTCTAAGCAACGGGTTGTTAAACATATTTCCGCGTAAGCAGTGATGTCAGCAACAACAGAGACGGTGTTTTCCGTGAGGTCTGTGCAAAGTGTTCATAGGAGAAAAGAATGCAGTGACAGAGTTAGTTCAAGGGCAGTTACGAGTCGATCTTAAGCTGGAAGAGTGAGTCCAGAAGAAATTTTAATTCCGAGGATCTGGGGTGATATAAAAAATGGCAAGAAGACTTCCTAGTGTTTTGATGTGCTGGTTTCTGTGTTGAGATACGTTGCTAGAAAACGACTAGTGAAGACGGACAATCCCAGTGCGTGTGCAACGGTGAACTGGAACGTGTGTAAATCAACGACAGCGCTGTATTTAAGCGTGATTAAAAGAACTTGTAATCAAAGTGCTAATAAATCCAATCATCCGAACTAGAACCCGTTATTTTCGTCACGCGTACCACTCTACACGTGACAATACGAAACATGTTAAAAATGAAAGCGTTAGACCTTTACAAAATCTAATCTTACGTTACGAATCACTTTTGTATGATGAAGCGTTTCTTTTACCAAATTAAATTCCATCAATAGTATTTGCTACATGACATTCACTACCAAATTCTTCGAAACCCGCTTAATATGCTATTTTCGGATATGGAGTACGCATATGCAGGGACATGACCTAACTACTGTACTATGCGTTCCTTTGTACAAATAACGCAGATACAATGCAAGGAACTAGTGGTAACTGTGACTTTGTTTAATTAATTTAATTAATAAATTGAATGTTCTTTCCTCCGTAATTCGTAACTCTGGAAAGTATTTTCCTGCTTCAAATGTACTATTTTCTTACATCGTTATTTTCAAAGGCAGTGACAGTATGTAATCCGTTACGTGGTTAAGTGGCTCAATAAAAGATGTTTGAAAAATTGGCTTGAGATCAAAGACTAAACTAAAATTAAAATATATATTCATATACTCGATCTAAAATAAATAAACTGTAGAGCATAGGACCTTCTTTGAGAGGTAGCTGATGACACATCTTCATGCACTGAATGATGGACAACGGGAGGAAGCACTTTGATCTGATTTCCGAGACAGGGAGATATTTTTGATGAACTGAGTAGGGACAGGTTATGGGGACCACCGAGCCCTGTATACAATGGGACCGGGTCTCTTTAGCAGGGTTAAAATATAAATTGAATCAAGTATTAACGGAGTGGGGCACACAGTAGCGTAGTAGGTTGAGGCACTATGCTACAAGCCGGAAGGTCGCGGGTTCGAGTACCGATGAAATGGATTTTTTAACTGACTTCATCCCTCCAGCCGCATCATAGTCCTGAGGTCGACTCAGCCTCTAATAGAAACGAGTACCAGGAATCTTTCTGGGGAGTAAAGTGCGGCCGGCGCGTAAGGCTGACCTCACCGCCAACTGTGAGCCGACTCTACAGAAAGTACGAGTATGTAGCCTCGACGTCTCACAACCCTATGAGCCATCACGGCCTGCTACAGAGATAGCTTTACATTTTTACCTTCTTCTATTAATAAAGTGTTTATTAGAAGTAACGCCACTGGGCAGATTAATCGTTTCAGTGTACCAGACTGAAAGACGGATCAGTAAGAAAATACTTAAATATTTTTTCCCTCAGAGAATAGCCAAGACACTATCCGTGAAGACATGGAGGTGCGAAATATTCAGGCAGGACGACAAAATGGACATCGAGACAAAGTATCTTTCTGACTCTTAGATTATATGTTGATAATACTGACGATAACGTTTATTTATGATGGTGACTTATCTTGTGGTCGAGGCAAATTCTGCAGCGTGTGCTATCACAGCAGGGGCTATGTCCCAGTGACTTATCTAACCCTTCCACATAAAAACTAAAAAAATAATAATTCTCTCACTCAGAGCCAGAGTAATTTACGACTGGCGGTTTACGGCAAAACAGTTCGTCTTGGCGACAAACCCCTTGAGACTCACGACCAGTAATTTTATTTTCCAACTCAACACATGCGATTGTGGTCTTTACGCAACATTCTCTCTGATGACGATGGGTCTCTCGTATGCAATTGCTGTCGGTCCTCGCCAGCGCAGTCATTCTCAGGTCCAAATCCCATGGGAATTATGACCACATTTTACTGTCTCAGATTCGAGACTCCCACAACCTTGAGAGCAAGGTCCCCGTATTTATATCCCCCAGGAACAGGGTGACCCGGTTTTACTCCCAGACACTGTGTTCCCTTTTCGTCCCCTCCTACAACTAGCAGGGTTACGGTGAAGGTATTCGACGCCGCCTACATACAGGCCTCTCTTCCTTTCTCTCTGTATGTTCCAGTGAAACATATAATTTATTGACGCAGTGTTTGTAAACTACAGTTATTTTGCTTAGGGGTCAATAAATGGTATGACAGGATTCTTTTGTGGATCCTATCAAATACTATTTGGTTTCAGACCAAAATAATTGTTTCTAAGCAAGATATAGATTTATTGTGTGTCAAAGGAAAGTATTGCAGAGTTCAGTAGCATACTTGATCCCTGTAACATTAAGAAAAAATAAATGGTGATAAATCACAATCATCAATATCTGCAGGCGCGAGCAATTCTGATTACAAGGCTCAAACATTTTTTCGACAGAAGAAACAAAAATAATATTCTAACATTGGTCAGGAAGGAATGTTACAATAGCAAGTATGTTTCATGTTCCATTCCCTCCTACCATGACTTTCTTGCAGCGTGACAGAATAACATAAAAATGAGAACAATTGTTTTCGATTCAACTTTATCGCCTGTCGCTTCATGCTCTGTAACGCTAAGCACACATAACAGTCTACACATTGCACTATCACACGATACAAGCTACATGGCCGACAATATCAGAGGGGATATATTAATAGCAGTCCTGTGTTGCACGTCAGTACATACCTTACATTTCTACTAACTCCACTTTGCTACAATAGGTTTCCTGTTTCCATAAATTACAATTCTTTCTGATCTAATTCCCTGCACGTAACCCCAAGAGTTATATTCAAGTAAGGACAAAGCTTATCCTGTGCCTAAGGGCCACGCCATGTGGCAATCTGTCGGGGACGGTAACAAAGCTCCGCACATTTTCAACACGAGTATATACTGCTTTGTGTGTATATATATAATATGTATTGCCACGTGGTAAGAGTGTGACCAAAGTAGGGGTTTGGATTGGTAATCGGATTTATTGGTCTCTATAAACAAAGCGTGACTTCACTTCACAAATCACCATCACACAAAGACTAGTGTTCTCAGTCAAGGACTTCACTGCGCTGCTTGGTAACGTCTTCAAAGAATGGACATTCCTCTGCTCCCGGGCTCACGTCCTCGCAGGCTGTCATCCATCTCACAACAAACTTCCTACTCTTCTAAGCGCCATCCATCCCAAGACTGTCTCGTGATGTCAGCTGGCGCCCATTATATAACCTCGGCATGTACCACAGAGAAATCATCTGCTTTATTCCTGAGTATAAAGCCATCAGCGTCTGCCTGAACACGGTATAAGTTAAAAGATACCACTAGGCTTAATTAAAGAAGCGCCATGCCGTGAAGTTCGCTTTACTCCGGAGAAATAGCCCACGGCAATCACTGAATAGGAAGTTGGGTAGCTCTAGAGCATATCTGAACTTTATGGATAAGAAAAAATCTTTTTCCTCTGTCAAGAATTGAACATCCAATCCTCGATCGTCCAGCCTGCAGCCTACTCGCTCTACAGACTGAGCTACCCGCCTCTGGTCTGAACAGAATGAGGGAAAAAATAAATGATCCTACCTGGAACCGAATCCTGGTCTCCAGCCTCCAAAATTGCTGAGACACCCGCGACACATGTACCGGGAGTTTTAAATGATAAAGGAATTGCGCCTGCAAGTTTAGATTATCATACTCAACAGCGACGTCGGGGAAGTTGCCTAACAAGCGATGCTCTCTCGGATAGAAACAACAGTAATACATTATTCACAATGTTATTGAGCTATAACTATGTACTTCATCTGGAAAACACAAAACAAAAACAAACATCGTGGGTTTAGTCAGCAAGCGAACTATACAGGCCGAGCGACCGCCGCTTGTCGGCAATATTAGTGCCAACTTTTGCGAATAGAGGGTGTCACGTGGTCAGCGCAACGGATCCCCACGGCCGTAAATCTCGGTTTTCTAGACCGAATATTTCGGCTGGAAAGTGACAGTATTTTATTTGGATATGGTCCTTCTCAGTTATTTCTCTCCGGTTCATCGAAACCACATTCTTCGAAACAATGGTTAAAGAAACCATGCTACGGAATATTACACAAAAATAGTTAACAAACATCAGAGCTAACAGAGTCTCTTTTTTATTGCTAGTTGAGTGGGACTACGTCCCTTGTACTGTGGCCACTTCTGGCCTATTGTACCAGCCCCAGATGATAGGTGAGAGTGATTGTGGAGCAATTGGTGGAATGAAGATTGGCAAGGGGAAACTGAAGTGCTCGGAGAAAACCTATTCCAGCGTCACTTTGTCCACCACAAATCCCACTTGACCAGACCCGGGATCGAACCCGGGCCGCCGCGGTGGGAAGCCATCGACTAACCGCTTGTGCTATGACGCGGCCTTTAATACAGTCTTACTCCCTGCTGCGTGGTAGCTGCGTTCTTGGGAAATATACGTAACACGGAAATGAGTATATCGAATACATTTTCTAAAGAAAAGATTTTATGTTCTGAATGAATATTTTTCAAGTGTATGTTCTGTCATCCAGCTATTTCTGAATGACGTTACTGACATAAAAAGAGCATATGCATTTTCCTTCAATGGTGGACTTACTGTGCGAATAATGTGACATATTTGAAAAGGCGACTCCTGAAAGCTGAAAGCATGTGCCGTAAATTAAACACGTTTTCAGCTATTGAGATTAATGAAAGGTCTCCACTCTGATGTTTAAGTTGGTACCATATGCTGCTTTCAGAGAGTCGCTGTAACGACTTAATTAACTTTTTATTGAGTTGTGCTTCACTGGGGAGAAGTATTACCACAATGGTGGCTGCAGTGTCCCTATTACATTTACTTTCTGGGGACGTCAAACATGAGTACCCCAGGTACGACCATCACCCCCAAGAGACCACCTAACGGAACAGTGAAAATAAATGGGATTATTGTGAACAATTTCACCGTAATATCACGGGTGCAGGAATCTGTTATTATTATTCAGTATTTCAGCATCCTGTTGCAAATCTTTAATTAAACGTCTATGTATCCACAGTCCGTCAATAATGGAACAGCTGTTTATTCACTATTTAACACCTAACACGTTTTGGCCATAGATGGCCATCTTCAGGTGTCTTAATACACATCAGAGCAATGTAACTTTTCGCATCTAAAAGAATGAAGTATTTCTCACGTACTGTCCATGTTATTCTCCATAACCATGTTAACTTTGGTACAGGAAAGCCTTGCATGTGGTGAAAAGCAGCATCCGTTACAGGTTAATTTGCTACCAACTGGCATGAACATGCGCTGCTATGAGTAACCAAAAGAGAGAAAGAAGCACCATGTCATTTTGGGAATAACACATCAATCAGGTGGGAAGGACAGTTATATTTTATCTGACTAACTCCATTTAGCTTAGCCCTTCTCGAGAAGCCACCTGTCGCTCAGCTACTGAAGAATTTCCAAACAATTTTTGGAATCCGAAAGTTCATTATCATGCTCAGAAGAGCCGGCCACTGGTCCCCATCCTGCGCTAGATGAATCCAGTCTATACCACTCCATCCCATTTCTGTAAAATCCATCTTAATATTAATCGTCCCACCAATGTCTAGGTCTTCCTAGTGGTTCCTTTCCTTCTGGATCTTCCGCCAGCACCCTATATGCATTCCTCTTCTCCTCCGCGCCTGCTGCTTACCTTTCCATCTCACCCTCTTTGATTTGGTCATTCAATGAGAAATTATATTTGCCGAAGTGTAAAAGTTACGAAGCTTCTCATTATGTAGTCTTCTCCAACCTCCTATTTTATCATCCCTCATTGGTCCAAATATTCGCGTCAACACCCTGTTTCCAAATACGTGTATCTTCAGTCCATGTTCTTCTTTTAATGTAAAATGCCAAGTTTAATACCCATAGAATATTAAAGGTAAAATTATAATTTTGTATATTTTAATGTTTGCTTTTTCAGGCACCAGACGAGAATCCATTTTCTTACTCTGTGCAAGTTATTCACAATTCAAAAGAAACAAGCAGAAACAGATAACAGATATGCCTTTAATAATCGTAGTTCTGGGTTCTGGGGGGTATAAAATGCATAATGGGTCGCTCTAAAAATGTTTGATGTGTAATAAAACTTTTGTTACGAAAAATGTTGGCAGGTGGCCATTTGAAACCAGAGAGAAAAATATCAAAACTGAGTTTCAGAAATGGGTGTCTAGGATTTGCGATGAATGCAACTTGCCCCTGAGAGGCCCCCTTCGCCGCCATATCGAGGTTGATCTAGAAACTGCTCGAGCCTCGTACTCACTAGAAATCCCTTCTCTAACGTGGCGTGACCACACCGTTCAACTCCACCTACTGTCGAAGTCTGGAATGCATGGAGCTGCACCTCCATTACTTGTATTTGAATAGCTGTGAGTTTATGAAGGTTTCTCGCGCATAACCTCTTACACAGACGAATCTTCGGAAGCGGATAATATTAATAACGCTTCTTCCTTGTGTATTAGAACAAATGGATCATCAGATCGTTAATCTTCTTATAAAATAAATAACAGTAAGCTAATTACTACAACAAACTTCATGAATTAGGACAGGAAATAACTCGGCAAAGATTTATATCAGTTCCCTCAGAACGCAAATCTAGATCGTCAAGGCTACGAAAAATACAGTCTAATAATGAGAATCTAATAAGACTGGTAACTAGCAATCTATAAAATAATTCCTCGTAAAGAATGTCTGATATAGTTATTGATTGGTCTATGCAACAAAACGGAGCATGCTGTAGCGTAGTTGGTTGAGGCACTATGCTACAAGCCGAAAGATCATGGGTTCAAGTCCCGATGAGGTCATTGGATTTTTTTTCACCTGACCTAATCCTTCTAGCCGCAATATGGCCCTGGGGTCGACCCGGCCTCTAACAGAAATGAGTATCAGAAATATTCTTGGGGGTAAAGGGCGACCGGCTCGCAAAGCTGACAACCTTACCGCCATCTACGAGCTGATTGTCTAGAAAATGTGGGAACCTCAACAACTCACAACCCTGTGGGCTTCCAGGGCCTTTTACAGGTATACCTTCACTTTTACGTTTACTTATTCAATAAAACAAGAATTGTCAAAAGAAATATTATTCCTCCTGTGTGTAACTCAGTGCAAGTTCATTCTGAATTCGTCTGGAGAAGCTTAGAAGTCTTAAAGCGAATGCAAATTCAAAAACAACTGAGACATTCCTTGTGTAGATTTTCTGTAGGTTAAATTTATTTATTACCATGCAGTATGGACGTCCTAGATGTAAGCGATATCATTGCTTGATTTTCCTACTTTCTCAAGGAGACAGGAGGCTGCCCTTAATAGAAATAAGTAAAAAGTTCTCGCTCTGTCTAAGCACAACAAAATTCAGTTTCATGAAAAAAAAAATATATATATATACAGGGTGTCCCAGGAGGAATGTGCCAGACTTCGGGAGAGTGTTCCTTATGTTAAAGTATGCCGATATAACCCAAAACACCTATGTCCAAAGTTGAACGGTTACGGAGATAATGGCCAGAGAAGTGTCAAACTTTGACCGGGGTTACACACTTGTTGATTACAAAATACATATTAAAACTGGCAGGAATATGTGGATTCTGTAATGTTAATAATGTACGTAACATCAAACTAACTTGTGAGTGACGGAAAGCCATAAAAGTGAAGTACAAAATACTCGCTCGCCATGTCATAATTGTCCTTAGGTTTCCAAGCAGTATACATAACACATGACTGGCGAGCGATGACGTAACGTGCTGACTGCGCGTTCTGGTATGAGCCAACTACATAAGCACGGCTAGGGAGTATCATCGCACTCAAGGACAAACATAGATAAGGGCTCTCAGCTGAGAGGTACAGCGAGGTACAGTGCTTGGACCTGCCAGAAGACCACACTTTTCTTGGGCCATTATCTCCGTAACCGTTCAACTTTGGACATAGGTGTTTTGGGTTATATCGGCATACTTTAACATAAGGAACACCCTCCCGAAGTTTGGCACATTCCTCCTGGGACATCCTGTATATATATCAGCGCATACTTACTCTCGCCACAAGGCGCACTGGAGTGGAGTAATTGTAATATTATTCACAAATGTACATCCACGTCTACCAAACTTACAAATTTATATTTTGGTATGCATTCGTTTCAACCTTGTAAGCTTCATGAGGTTTAGTTTAGTTCTGATGGCATCACCCTAAAAATATTTGACAAGAATAGAAAATGCCAAAATCATAATGTAACTTTACACTTAAGAGATTCCTCATCTTTCAGGGGTATGAATTTTCTGAAGAACCCAGAAGTTTAAGTTTTAGATTAGATTAAAATATGTACTCTGTAAATTCCTGAAGAGTTTCAATGAACGTAAGTTGAAGTATGATTCTGTTAAGTATGTCTTTCACCTCACTGTCGCCGCATTCATCTTCCGTAATAAAAAGTGGCGTACGGCGGTAGAGTTTTAAAAGTTATAAGTGGGAATGGAATACCGCGTGAAGCCGCGTGGAAGTAATTTCCTGCTACTTGACTCCACGTTCCACGAACAACAGCGACGTTGAGTGGAGCGCCCCGACGTCCCAGTTCTGTGCCCACACTCACAAATTAGATTCTTATAGAATCTAAGAGTGCGAAAACAAAAATAATTGCAGTTTCTTGACGAGAAAGTGATAAATAGGTGGTCTGGTTTCTCGTCTTTTTACACCGAATACAGAATTAAATACACCCAGGACGCCGAAGTGGCAGAAGCACACCTACTATGAGATAACAGTTTGTTTTGTTTATAAACCCCAAATGTTATTAAATCCTATTATGGATTCAAAAGATTCGTCAGTCCTTGCCAAATTACTCGTCATCGTATTCTATAATGAACCAGTTTAGAACAATGCATATACAGAGTGTCCCAGGAGGAATGTGCCAGACTTTGGGAGGGTGTTCCTTATGTTAAAGTATGCCGATATAACCCAAAACACCTATGTCAGAAATTGAACGGTTACGGAGATAATGGCCAGAGAAGTGTGAAACTTTGACGGGTGTTACACACTTGCTGTTTACGAAATACATATTAAAACTGCCAGGAATATGTGGTTTGTGTAATGTTAATAAGGTACGTAACATCACACTAACTTGTGAGTGACATGAAGCCATTAAATTGAACTACAAAAAAAACTCGCACGCCATGTCATAATTGTCCTTAGGTTTCCAAGCACTATACATGACACATGACTGGCAAGCGCTGACGTAACATTGCTGACTGCGCGTTCTGATATGCGAGTGTATGGGGTTAACGTGAGCTGCCATCACCACACTCAAGGACAAACGTAGAAAAGATATGCCAGCTGACAAGTACAGTGCGTGGACTCGCCAGAAGACCACACTTTTCTCGGGCCATTATCTCCGTAATCGTTCAACTTTGGACATAGGTGTTTTGGGTTATATCGGCATACTTTAACATAAGGAACACCCTCCTGAAGTCTGGCACATTCCTCCTGGGACATCCTGTATACAGGGCATACACAATAGAATGGTGCGGTTTCAAAAGTTAATAAGAGATTTATTTCTCAACTTACACGGGCACAACATACACTCTCAGATGCGGCAACCGTTCAAGTTTCTCATGCATTAATTTCAAACCTTCAATGTGTGCACCCTGGGTCACACGGCACGCATCCACACGGTAATCAAACTGTTCCCAGACCCGGTGTAGCATGTCCGCTGTAATGGCCTGCAGCGCATGCGTTATCCGATCACGAGGTTCATGGGTGGACGTGGGCAATGGTGGTACATAAACGCTGACTTTAACGAACCCCCAAAGAAAAACTCGCACGGTCTAAGATCTGCCAAACGGGGTGGCCAAGGGAGAAAGTTGTTATCTCAATTTGCAGCAGAGTTTGATTACCGTGTGGATGTGTGTCGTGTGACCCAGGGTGCTCCCATTCAACTTCCTCTAGTGACAAGGTTAAGAATGATGTAGCTATACCTCTACTCCCCCCCATATGCCTTCATGGCTTGGTGCTTAGTTAATGAAGCATAGAAACACTTCTCTTTACCTTTACGTCGGGGAAGTGCTTTAGATAATATCTTTTCCGATGTCAAATCACAAGTTCTCTAAATCTAATAATTTTCATTAAGATAAGTTCTTCTTGTAAATTTAACAATTCCTCATCTAGTCAAACAACTGCCAGCCAAATTTATTAAAAGCTAAGGTTCGTTAATGTGCCCGCAAGAGCCCGCCACTGAACTGTATTCAGGGCCAGATTAATCCAGCCCACATCCTTGGAGCCTAACACTTCAACATTTACATCAACACTCGTACTCGTACTTTTCTTCCCGTCTACACCTGGGCATCCCATCTGGGCCTTCCTGATTTCAGTACCCTAGCAGCGTATGGGGAATAGCCGGAATTAATAATCACGGTATATAGGGATCGCATATACAACAATGACTTGTCAATAAAATAAAACGGACAACAGTGTCATGATTAATTTACTGCGGTGAAGCTGTGCCACGACATGTTTCGATCGCAATAGATCATCATCAAGTTGATTCAAAATAAATAAATACGGAGCCATTGAATTGGAATTTATTGTTAAAATTAATTTCTACAAAGTGTCTATTTTTTCAAATTGAGATATGTGCTATAATTTAGTACTAAAACGTTAAAAACCATGTCTCATAGCACAGTTTATCACAATAGATTGATCCTGACCTTTTTGTCTGTTTTATTTTAACGTCAAGAAAATTCTGTATAGAGGGTCCTGTATACCGTAATTTTATAACACAAAAGAATGAAAAGAATAGAGATAAATCATGACGTTTCTCGTTATGAAGCCTTATCCGTTTTCCTGTTTCCCCTTCTCGTAAATCCGAATATTCTCTACAGCATCTTGTTCCCAAACACTTGCGATCTAAGCTCTTCACTAAAAGCTGGAGACCAAAATTTTATATCCCTATGTAATGGCGGATAATATGAGTATTATTATTAATTTTCATTTTCACGGGTTATACACCAGTGGCATATCCAATTTTATTAATACTTTATATTTTATCTCTATATTCTTATATAAGAATACCCAATATCCTGAGGGGTAGCAAGAGGTTCAGTTTTAGAATTTTCTCGAGTTCTGAAACATGTTTAGAAAGTCGCATTAGCCGAGTCATGCCTCCGATGGAGTAATCTCTGTGCTGAGCTCCGTCTTTCAAACATCCTCAACTTTGTCCGCAAACTTCGTATCTGTTCCTGGAATACTTTCACGGCTATTAGTAATCCTCCTCTGGCTTAAATATCCAAGCCACGGACAAGGAACGGTTCCGGAAAATATACAGCTGTTCCTCTCTCACGTTTACTATCGTCTTTGTTAACAATAACAATCCCTTTCGTGAATGGTTACACTTGTAATATGAAGATTCCTCACAACACGAGAAAAGAATACATTTTGAGGTATAAATCTAATCAACATAATAATGAATGCACAGTATCCTGACATAATAGCCCTGTTTCATTAAATGCACAACACAAAAGAAAACTTTCTGAAAGTTACATATGGGGTTCTGGTTTAGATTTTATGCCACGCAGGACTAACTAAACCCATATAAATTGAAATTAATATTACGTGACTCATAGTGTAGGCTCCCATCGCAAATTAAATTGTCATCCATTAAATTACTTTGGAACGGATGGCGGATATGCAGATATGATCTCTATATTTCGTGCTTACTTCTCATAATTAATATGTGACAATTATACATCTGCTGCAATATTTTAAGTACTAGATGAAAGTAATAACTCATTTGTGTTTTCAGTATCGAAATATTTATATATATTATGACAGCAAATGTACGCGCAGGAAGCTTTAGCCCGTTAAAAGTTCGCGATAAATCAAAACTGTTTTAAGGAATTCAATTTCAAAGCCACCAACCGCTCAAAACAGTTATTATCTAACTTAAGAGACATGCAAGTATCCAATACAGTACGACGTTGCAGTCTGGAGGTTTATCAATGCTTCAATAGTAACTATCGTAACGTAATACTTTCGCAAAGTAGGTTACTGTTGTATAACCGGTTACCAAAGCAGATATTGTACGGGAAGCAGCGAAAATAAAAAGTCTATCCAAACGTCGTAATAAATTAACTGATATATGCAATTTTATTTAGTGTCACTGACACAACAGTCTTAAAGGAAAACTCTGCTCCTTGTGGTAAGTTTATGAAGCAGTACTGAACAGGAGAGAAATACAATCCCAAAGTGGAGGGCGCTAATGATATTCATTGTGAATTATGCTTAAAATTCGAGTATAGGAAATGACCAAGCAGGAGTAAAATAAAAAGATTCATTGTGAAGTTTGAAACAACTCGATCTTTGTCCAGAATGAGAGAAGGTTTAGGGCGGAGCAGGGTTATCGGTAAAAACAGAACGTCATCAGAAACACTGTATACGCTGCACAAGCATTTCTTTTTAATTCGCTTAGTTGGGGGGAGGGGGGGGGGAGTCCAACTGGGTCTACTCGGCACGGTTGCCACTGATTGGCCTATTGTAGCCTGCACCGGGTGATTATGATGATGGAGAATTTGGTGGAATAAAGATTGGCAGGGGAAACCGAAGTACTCGGAGAAAACCCACCCCAGCGCCACTTTGTCCACCACAAATCCCACTTGACCAGACCCGGGATCGAACCCGGGCCGCCGCGGTTGGAAGCCAGCGACTAACCGCTTGAGCTATGGCGCGGCTATACAAGCATTTACAGATAGCTCTGAGAAAAACGTAAGGCTTGCTTTCAACAAATTTGGGTTTTGCTTATGAGAATCATGCATAATCAGAATTGTTTGAAAAGATGTAGAAATATTCGTGTACTAAACTGAAACTTATAAAGGGATAAGAACGAAACCCAGTCTTGTAATTTACTCAAAATTTCATGAAATAAAATGAAGCAATCACGTGAAACATAATTTGCAGACGAGACCTATTTTTAAGATTTGAGGCTTTCACGGCGGTGACTATGAAGAAAGCAGTTTTCTGGGATTTGGCACCGTGTATATGTGGTGTTAACCGACGTTTGGGTCTGCTTTTACCGGTTCTCACGGTCTCTTCGCTTGCAGATTTCTTAGTTTTTCTTCTAACCTGAAGATGGAGGCGATACGTTCCTCCGAAACGTCGGTTAACACCACATATACACGGTGCCAAATCCCAGAAGACTGCTTTCTTCCGAGACCTATTTTTATTTGAAATCTGACGCTATGAAACAAAGTGTGTACATATAGGCCAAACAGAATCAGTATAGTACAATGGGCATATAACTGATAATCCAGAAATGCATGGTGTAGTGTGAGGTTTCGTTTGATCGACAATACTCGTATGATGAATATTTACCGTTATTTTCCATCTCCTTGTAGAACAATTTCTTCCACTTTATTAATATCACCAACAGCTTCAAAGTATGAGTCCACTTGCCCATTCAGTCCGCATTATATTTTCCATTCATCTTCTACTGACATTCTATATCTCCCTAATTTTTTTCTGCTCGTTCTATTTAAAACCTTCTGTCCATGTCGAACAGGCAATTAGTTCATCAGTCTTCGAGTTACGAATCCTTCTGTACAACCCTAAATCTCTCCTGTTGATTCATTGAGATGTGGATGCTAATTCCAACATGAGGCTAGACCATAGCACTTGCAATGCTAAATGACACCCGCACGATCGAGTTCTGTCTAATCAATATCGAATATAGCCCGTCTTGGCCAGCATAGCCTTCAGATCTGCATGCACAATCTACAAGCTCTACACGAAAGGAACCTTTACGAGTAAATCCCAGTAGTTACTACATACACTACCTCCTCGTATCTATCTATGGCTCTACAGCCCTTGCGGACCTAGGTTGCTATTCTAGTTTATTAATCTATACACAGTCGGTAGGAATCCTTGGACGGGGCATCAGGCCGTCGCAAGGCCGCTACCTATACACTGGACAGCACAAACACAGAATAAACGCACACAGACATCCCTGACTTGAGTGGAATTCGAACCCATGATCCCAGTGTTTGAGCGAGAGAAGACACTTCATGCCTTAGACTGCGCGGCCACAGCGATCAGCGAATAGGCCTAGTACAGTGCATCGGTAATACTCAACCGGATGTCTCACCTCCGAGGAATGCCAATCGTTCACTCGACCTTACTTATGGTACCATGTTTACAGCTAATTTCTCATTAGTCATTTAGGATAGGTGGTTACGTGTATTACCTAAATATTTGATCAAGTGCAGACCGGGTACTAATGACATGGTTGTTTGAGTCTGTTACATATTTTTTCCTCTTTATTTCACATTGAATGAATACACCTGCATACTTTCACGTTCTAAAATAGTGTACTAATCCCTGAATTTTATATTATTATTATTATTATTGTGTGTTGCTTTATTTGAAACTCAAATTCTCACATTGTGGCTTTGTCTGTGTATGTTTATTTCTGTATCTTTTATTCATGCTCACTGTGTGATTAATATAGACTATCATATTTTGTACGTATTTTGTTTTTTTTAATTATTTTTGTGTATTTCTCTCTATTAGTGCTAGCTTTGTAATTGGCCTCTGTGCTGTTAAGTTTTCACGTAAATAAACACGAATTGAATTGAATTATTATTATTTCGCTTCCTCTGCTGATGTTGTTTGTGGGGACTTTCATGTATCTGGAACAAAACTTTTCTTCTTATTCGTATTTTATAATGATTATGTTGCCTTGTGCTTAATTAAGCACCATGCCATGAAGAGGTATTGGTCAGTCGAAGTATGGCTCCACCATTCTTGACCTCGGCACTAGATATATTCTAGTATTAGCATCACGCCGTGGTCGCTATAATCCCGGGGATAGAGCTGCTGGTACCCGGTCGACAAAAGTTTGAGTGGGCCCCAGATTCAGTTTGGACGCCGTGGAGAAGAGTAATATCTCTTTCTTCTGCTGGGAATCGAACTCCGGCCGGTACATCCCATAGTCCGTCGTTATCCCGACTAAGCTATCTCAGCTCCTATTTATATTTTATAACGGCACTTTCTTAGTTTTTAAAATACTAATTTGTTCAAGATATGTTTCTGGGGATATAATTTCTATCTCACAGCTTAATGTTTGTCGTGATTTACCAACTGAATTATTAGAGTCTGAAGGATACAAGTTGCCTTGTTTTGTCTCTTGTTTGTTTGTATGTCTTTGTTTCGTTCCTTTCGCTGCTCATGATTACTTTATACAAGCAATTGACATTTGAGCTACTGAGTATGCACATAAATAAATAAATAAATAAATAACATAATTTAACTGAATTTATTATTAACAAATTCCTTGGTGAACTGACTTCTGGAGCATTTGACAATTATTCAGTTGGTCAAAAAATTCCTTGCTTCGGAACCAAAAGTTTAGTTACTATGTCTACTTAAGTCCGATGTTCGAACCTCTCCTGCACCAGTTGAATCCAGTTAACACCTTCAGGCCTTATTTCTCCTAAGGCCCGTTTAAATATAATTCTTTCAACACTGGTTAAGTTTCCCAAATAATTTATTCCTGTGAGTCTGACCATCAACAAAAATGTTTGTATATGAGTATATTCATTTTCAGAAAACTTCAACCGAAATTATACTGCATATTTTAAACCTCTGAGATCACTAAATAAAGCTGATATTAAGTATCAAAACTTGTTCTAATTAAAAGGCCTAATCCTGTTAAGAGAATAAACCTGCCATCTGTGCTTTGCTGAAGAAATGGAAGTCAAATTCAGTACTCGCCAGCTTTCACACGGTTCAGCCAGTCTGCTGATCCGACACTCGTTATAAAAACACAATAAAAAGTTCGTGAATAGTTACGGGTCTCGAGAACAGAGAGCGAAATCGGCTATCTCCGAGTCGCTTCTTTCATTTGGATGGACTCTTCTGATCTGTGGAAGACGAATGAGAACCAATTCCTTCTAGACATCTTGCGTCACTGAGCTTGGACGACGCGTAGCAGGGGCAATTACAGGACGAATGGATTGTATATAGCAAACATGAAGAATATAATCACTTCATTATAATTATGTTCCCTAGGGTGACACAGTGGTTCGTTTACTAGTCACAGCACAACTACGTTCTTACTATAAAGTAGATCTACTGCTTACACTGAGGGCAATTGATGCAACTCCCATGCTCAACTAATTAACGTTGAGTGGGAATAAGCACATAGATGCCCTTTATATGTTTATATTTTCGATACTGTTAAGATTATCAGGTCACACCGAGTCGGGACTGCTCAGTCGGTATAGCGACGACAGTGGTTCGATTTGTGGCGAGAACAAGAGATCTTTCTCTGCTCCACAATGTCCATGCTGGCTCTGTGGCCTACCCAACATCCAGTGTGTATCGGTGGTTCTCTATTAGGGGGTAAAGCGGCCGCTGAGTGAAGCTGACCACTCGCCTCCATCTATACTGAGGTTAAGAATGGAGAAGCTATAACTCCACTCCCCATACGACTTCATGGCTTGGTGCTTAATGAATTAGGCATAGGTGTAATTTGACTTGTTTCTCCTTAGTAGTAAATAGCAGTCACTACGAGCAACACACATGACAGATGTGAGAAATTCATACAGATTTTCAGAGAGAAACCCTGAAGGGAACAGACAACTTCGAAGAACGACGCATAGATGCGAGTATACTGTTAAAATGGGAATTAAAGAAGAAGAGTATGAGAATGCTGATTGAATTAAACTGGCTCGGGTTAGTATTAAGTGGCTCGGAACGCTTGACTAGCTGAGACACTGTCAGAATCTCAAGAAAGTTATTTTGTCAATAAATCCATTGAGGCAAAAGCGACAACAGTTTCGTACCATCTCAGACTGTGCTGACTAGAACTTCTAATAACATTAGGCGGTGAGAAGCCGCTTGACATATAACCTGAAGCTTACGGAACTGATCGTGTGGCAACTTCGACAAAGGCAGGGGAAGCTTATTACTCTGAACGGAAACACCGTGGCTTTCACAGCCTTGAAATAAATGGGACATGGATTGGATTAAACTGATCTAACACTAGCTCACACGATGCCACACATTCGATTATCGACCTGGCGACTGTAAATTTTATACCGAGAGCTAATACACACCCTTCACCTACGTTACTGAGGGTCGTGCCATGTCTCAGGCCGATAGTCGCCGGCTTTCCACCGCGCCGGCTGTCGTGTAGTGCGACATCAAGTAGTAAAAACTTTACTAGTAGGGGATAAAATGACATGGTAATTAAAAAGAATATTAGTACTGAATTATTATAACTTTTGTAAACTGTATATTGAGATTGTTTGTCAGACACAGGAAACCATTAATCTNTAAGTATAAGAAATGTATGTATGAAGAGAGGGCAGAAGAGAGGCCAACAAGATCTGGTCTAGTGTACATCGACTGTATTGAAGACTACTTAATCTAACTTTTCGAACTTCTAATAAACATCTTTCTCAACTCAACTTCAACTTGTGATTCTCCGGTTTTCCTTCGACTCTTGTCTAGGCAGAGTCCTTTCCCACGAGATATTGAAAATACCATTACTGATATTCAGTAATATTAGACAAACGTCCTTCTTGAGATAATTAATTATAATTAACCTGACAACGGCGAGGAAACCAGCCCGGCTACGCAACACGGCCCAGATTCGATCCCAGGTCAAGTAATGTGGGATTTGTGGTGAACAATGTGGCACTGGGGCAGACTTTATCCAAGCACTTCCGTTTCCCCTGCCAGTTCTCATTCCACCAAATGCCCCATACTCATCTCTCATCTGTGACTGGTACAATAAGCTAATTAGTGGGCGCCGTACTAAGCGAACTCAATTTCACCCCAACTCACAAAACTAAAAAACAAAGTTACTGTGTTCAAGTTTCACTGAGTAATTCCTTTAAACATTTCTTCTAAATCAAGTATTAAAGTTATTTACGAATAGTTGTCCAATTGGTCGACAGCGTTGGCACAACGATAACATTTCAGACTTTCCTGGCAAGGTTGGAACTATCTTGGCTATTCTTCTTAATTAGTTTCGAAGCCAAATTCCTGGATAATGTCTCGAAATAGACTAAGACCACTTTCTTCATCAACTCCTCACATGCATCTAAGTAATAAACTCGGTACAGCAGAGCCCTTCTTGAGAAGTTGACAATCACTGAGCTACTGAAGATAGTCCTCCCTTTATCGAAAGCGAATTCCATTACATCTTACCGTGTTCATAGCAGCTCACCAATGAATGATTACCTGACCCAGATAAACCACTATCCTGAAACCCAAATCTTTAAGATCCATTTTAATTTTATTCTTCCTTCCACGACTAAGTTTCTCAAATAGTCTATTCCTTCAGTTGTGCGTCTAAATTTCTGTATTAATATCCATATAAGTTAAGAATTCTGCGTCGCCCTTCCTGTTGACAAATTCCAGGATTATTAGGAAATAACAAAGCATAATGAACACATGTCACAGTTTCGTCTTGACCACAAAAATAGTGTATAAAAAACATTTCTCATATGATACTGCATTCTCCAACATAAAATGATTATAATCTGTTCCACTGGGAATGTTTGGACCAGAGGCAACGCGAAAGTCCGATGCTATTAAATTTAATTTATTTCAGTCTGGTCCCTCACATTTACAGGTTTACAATTACGTTTATTTCAGTCCAACGTGACATATAATGCTTCCACCACTTTAGCACTTAGTTACCCAACATGTTTCGATTCATAATGAAACATCATCGGAGGTAAATAACAAATTGTTACGTAACAATAAATAACAAATCATGTCACCCCATAGAACAAAAATTAGTAGCATATAAAAACTGGATATATAGGCCGCTTACACTACCAATTGAAGAAACAGCAAAATAACAAAGAATTAAATACTATTAGCAACATCGCACCAAATAACGGATATAGAAAAGAAGATATCACACAAATATACAATAAACTTAAACAAAAAATAAGCAACCCAATCAATAAAGATAAAAAAGAGCAAAAATGGGTCACCTACACATACACAGGAAATTACATACGGAAAATTACAAAATTATTTAGGAATACTAGCATAAAGATAGCCTTTAAAACTAATCATACAATAGGTAAATTAATACACGAAAAACAAAACATTAACCCTTACGAGCAAAGTGGAATATACAAACATGCCAATGTTGCCAACAGGTATACATAGGCCAAACGGGAAGGAAACTATCAAATTTTAAATTTCAAATTTTGAAAAAAAAAAATTAAAATAATTTTAGAGAAAACTACATAATGAGGAGCTTCATAACTTGTACTCTTCTCCAAGTATAATTAGAATGATCAAGTCAAGGAGGATGAGGTGGGCAGGTCATGTAGCACGAATGAGGGAGACGAGGAATGCGTATAGGATATTGGTGGGAAAGTCAGATGGAAAGAGACCACTGGGAAGACTAAGACGTAAGTGGGTGAACAATATTAAAAGGGATCTTAGAGAGATAGGCTGGGATGGTATTGATTGGATTGATCAGGCTCAGGATAGGGACCAGTGGAGGGCTCTTGTGAACACGGTAATGAACTTCAGGGTTCCATAAAAGCTGGGAAATTCTTGAGTAGCAGCAAAATTGACGGCT
Source organism: Cryptotermes secundus (assembly GCF_002891405.2). NCBI lineage: Eukaryota > Metazoa > Arthropoda > Insecta > Blattodea > Kalotermitidae > Cryptotermes > Cryptotermes secundus. Next base: position 163,889 of record NW_019731236.1, on the reverse strand, counting down.
TCTCCAGGAAGGCTCAGCTCCATTAGTAAGTATTTACTACGAATATACTACTCTGTCCAAAAAGTATCCGACCTTGGGCCGGGAAAACAAAGTTCTGTATCTGGGTGGTTACAATACCTAATCGCCTTCAAAGTAGGCCCCTTGTGACTCCACACACTTAGCCCAGCGGTCCTTCCATCGCTGGAAGCAATTCTGGAAGGCTCCTTTTGGAATGGCGTGCAGCTGCGCCGTCGCGTTCTGTATGATGTCCTCGCGGCCGTCAAAACGGCAGCCTTTAGCGGTGTCTTCAGTCTCGGGAACAGCCAGAAATCACAAGGAGCCATGTCAGGAGAGTAGGGAGCCTGGCGAACCTGCGGAATGCCGTGCTTGGCCAGGAAACCCTGGATCAGGTGTGGGGCGTTGCCATGATGCAGCTGCCAGTTGCGTGCGTCCCACAGCTCCAGTCTCTTGCGCCGAACTGCATCACGAAGATGGCAGAGGGCTTCTTGGCAGTACTCCTTATTGGCAGTCTGGCCTAGAGGTGCCTACTCATGATGCACAACACCCCGGTAATCTAAAAAACAGTCAGTATCACCTTCACATTGCTCCGAACCTGTCGTGCTCTTTTGGGCCTCGGGGATGTTGGATGCTTCCATTGTGATGCCTGGACCTTGGTTTCCGGGTCATATCCGCACACCCACGACTCGTCACCAGTGATCACAATCTTCAGGAACTCAGGATCCCTGTTGGCGCACTCCAGCATATCCTGCGCGACCTCAAGGCGGAGATGTTGCTGCTCCGGCGAAAGCATCTTGGGCACAAATTTTGCCGCCACTCTTCGCATGCCCAAATCCTCAGTTAAAATTGTGTTTGCTGAACCTCTGCTGATCCCAACCCCATCAGCAACTTCACGGATGGCCAAACGACGGTCCTCCATGATGAGTGTCCGCACTTTTTCAATGACATCAGCATTTCGGCTCGTTGACGGTCTCCCGGAACGCTGCTCACTGTCCGCCGACATACGGCCATGTTTAAAGCGGTTGAACCACTCTTTAATTTGAGTGACCCCCATTGCATCATCGCCGATAGCCTGCTGAATTTTGCGAATTGTTTTCGCTTGAGTATCCCAAAGTTTCTGACAAAACTTAATGCAGTATCACTGCTCCAAGCGTTCTGTCATCTTGAGCGAAACGAGAATGCGACGAACACGTGTTACACCACTTGGCTATCTGGCAGCCACAGACGCATCCGGCAGTGTTGCGAGTCAGCAAAAAATCACGCATGCGCATGAAAGTCCCTTCTACCACTACGCTCAGTTTCCCCACCCCTTTGGCAATTACTTACAGCGGAAAAAAATAAAGTCGGATACTTTTTGGACATACAGTATGTATAAATATATTTTTCACATCGTACAACTGTCGGTGTGACTGTGCTTATTTTTTTTTGTCTAAGTGTACAAGTTCCCTTGGTTTGCTTCTGTCTGCGTGTTTGTTTCTTTTTTTCTTTTTGCTGTACTTAATAATTTCCCTTGAGCTGCTGAGTAAGCACCCAAATAAATAAAGAACTGAATTGAAATGAATTATGGAACGTAATCTCCCGAACCGTTTTATGAAAAATAGAACCAATTTTTCTGCAAAGTCCGATAACACACAAAAATCATATGTGAAGAAAATCTGCTATTGTGAAAACTCTAATGAACATTCGGACTCCATACTAGTGCGGAGTTTCATGAAGAGCTGATCAATCATTTATCAGAAAGTATTCTGCTCCTTGTAGTTCGTTCATCAGAATATAAAGAAAAATTACATGTACTCGCAGACCGGATGTAATCTTTCGAAGCGATATTTAATACAAAATTCTTACCTCAAGGACTGTCAAATCTGTGCAAACTATCTACAATTAGTGAACTTGCATCATACATAAATGTTAAAGGTGAAGTTATCCCTTTAACAGGACGTGAAGGTCTACAGGTCTGTGAGACGCCGAGGTTCCCACATTTTCTAGATAATCAGTTCAGAGGTGGCAGTGAGGTTATCAGCCTTACGCGCCGGCCACCCTTTACCCCCCAGAAAGATTCATGGTAATCATTTCCCTTAGAGGCTGAGTCTATCGCAGGGCCATAATGCGGCTGGAAGGATAAGTTATACTGAAGAATCCAATGGCCTCATCGGGAACCGAACCCGCGACCTTCCGGCTTGTAGCACAGTGCCTCAACCATCAGCGCTGCCGCTTGCCACCTTGTATCATACAGATATTGAAATATATAAATATGGTGTTATTAATAATTATTTAAAACAAAAGATGTACTTAAATGTGGTTGGTGTTTTCAATGTCTCCTGACGTGCTAAACTTGATTTCAAATAGGATCCACTCGATTTCATCATACCCGAATAAATGTAAGGTATAGGCACACAAAGTTGCATTTCCTTCAAGAGCCATGTTCTTCTGATCAGAATACTTCCTCTACACCAAGAATGAGAAAGTAATGGTTGTTAATGTAATATCTGAACATTATTAGACTAATCTTATCTTGAAGAAAGCAGTCTTCTGGGATTTGACACCGTGTATATGTGGTGTTAACCGACGTTTCGGAGGAACCTATCGCCTCCATCTTCAGGGTAGAAGAAAAAATAATAAATCTGCAAGCGAAGAGACCGAGAGAACCGGTAAAAGCAGACTGCTTTCTTCATAGTAACCGCCGTGAAAGCCTCAAATCTTATATAATCTTATCTTCTTATCGTGTTTGTTCATCTTGGAATAGATGGACGGCATTGCAAGGACTAAGTTTCTGTTAAGTTAAGAAATAGCATGATGTTCTACAAAGTCACACTCAATAATCAAATCAAAATTTTCATGATCGCTTTAATATTCTTGTAGCAATTACATGATAAGATACACACCGAAAACGTGAAAGAAATGTGCCGAAATATGTACGCGATGGGCTCCCAGAGGGTTTTGACGCACATCACTCCGGAGAGGAAGCAGAAGGAACGAAGGCTTCGGAAGGGACTTTGCCTCACCTTGCGACAGAATAAGGGAACTTGATGCTAGAAATAATCATAATATGGGACGTCTTTATACCTTCAAACTAAAATTCAGATTCCATTATTAATATGAAATTAAGTCGACCTCACTTCACACCAGGAACAGAGACATTGCTTCTCTTCTCTACACTTCGTCGGTAACTAAATGATTGCCATTACATTAACAGGTAAGGATGTCTGAATGCAGCCTTAAAATCCACCAACTTTACCTGAATTCAGATTACATTTAACTGTTTCGTTTTCTGATATGAAAACAGTGACATCATACGCCACAGAATCTTAAATGAGTAGTTAGTTTTCCCTTTCGCTTTGTGCACGATGGTTTCCGTAATGCATATGCTAAGCATATATACGTATTACATTTCAATATACATGGACAGATCTTAATTTAAAACTTCATAAGCAAAGTAAGGAGAGTTATTTTCTTGTTGAATTAACATAGACTTTTACTTCAGTCTCTTTACTATCTGGTTTTATGCTCTCAGGAACGTCAAACGCTATTAGTTGTAATGCAGACAAATGAAACTGCAATTTCATTTCAACAGGAAAGGATATATCTGGGGTCAAATTTTACGCTCTTAGTTCGTCCTCTTGCCAAAGATAATATCTCAACCTTGACCTTTCCCCGGCAGTAAATCCTTGTAATCCAAGTTCTGCACATTTACGTCTCGTTTAATGTTCTGCTTATGTTATAGAGAAACAACAAGTTCTGGGAAGAATTAATCGCCTGCTTTCCTCACACTGTAACTTTAATGACTGATAGAGCAAGGAGAAAGAAAACGTTACTATGTATGCTTAATTAAGGCCGCGCCATAGCTCAAGCGGTTAGTCGCTGGCTTCCAACCGCGGCGGCCCGGGCATGGTCAAGTGGGATTTGTGGTGGACAAAGTGGCGCTGGGGCAGGTTTTTTCCGAGTACTTCGGTCTCCCCTGCCAATCTTCACTCCACCAATTGCTCCACAATCACCCTCACCTATCATCTGGGGCTGGTACAATAGGCCAGAAGTGGCCGCAGTATAAGGGACTTAGTCCCACCCCACTAGCAATAAAAAAATGCTTAATTAAGTCAATAAAACAATACAATTTGGGAGGCTGCGATATTGGTATTCCTAATGGGTGTAATTTATGACGTACACCGTTGACATGGCCTCAAATTATATGACATTTCGACGGAACCAATTGCTAGACAACGGCTTGTTTCCGGGACAACCAACTGGAACAGTGGATTGCTGAGCAACCGTCGGTAAACACTGCCTAAAAGCCGGAATAGTGGAGCCAGACAAACACGTTTCGCGGCGACGAACACGCTTGGAAGAAATTCCACGGTAACGAACTAACCTATATAAGCCGTTGAGACTGTTCAAGATTCAAGATTCATCCAGTGTGGACGCAGGGTCGAATACCTCCATCGTAGTCCTGCTAGTCGTAGGAGGCGACAAAAAGGGAAGTCTCAAATCTGAGACAGTAAAATATGGCGGTGAGTCCCAAGGGAATCGGACCCGAAAATGACTGCACTAGTGAGGAACGGTAGCAATTGTAAACGACAGCCCCGCCCTCTCGTCAGAGAGAGCGCCCCACATCAACAAACCCGCAACTGTCTGACAGTAATAAAAATCTGGTAGTAAGTCCCACATGGGTGCTTTATTCCAAAACATACTGGCCGACTGACCGTCGGTCGTAGCATCCGTGGCTACTGTTAACAATATGCTTACATCTGTAATAAATAAATACCAGGAGGGGGAGGAGTTGCAACTCCTCCCCGCGACTGCATCCGTTCTGCGGTGGTATGACTCACGGCAAATTGCAGCCGCGGCGCGCGCTTGATTGTACGCACTGTATTACACCCTCCACTCTTATTGGTTTCAGGGGAGGCATTTCATGAAATTGGCAGAGAGCTGTAATATTTTCTCGGGTCTTATATTTTGGCTGGTAGAGCGCTCGAGAAATCAGTGCTGCCCATAATATTAACTTATTTTTTAAAAGTCTGGATAGGGTTTCCTGTATAGAAACATTCTCTTTTCTCAACAAACACAGTAGCAAAAATCGTGTATGTTAATGTGCGGAAGAGAGGATTAAAAGAAAAAGAGCGTAACACTGAACGGTACTCAGTGAGCACGGGACTAATAGTGTCTGCAGCTCTTTCTGTCTATATCTGCAGCATTTCGGTACCGAAGAGAACTGTGAGAAGTATGAGAAAAGCTTAAGTTGCTACACGCTCCTCTCTTCCTATAACGTTGATGCTCAAATAATCTTACTGCAAGATAGGAGGTTTTCTCGTGGCAGTTTCTGGCATTTCCTTTTTTCGTGCATTCGTACGAGGAATACTGTCCCTTCTATTACTAACGCCATTCAGCTAATCTCTCACAAAGGCGAACATCGTTTTCGGTGATATATCCCGCACATGTTCCCCCTACGAAAGTTACAGCGACCACTGTCTCTCCTATACAATGACTCACGTATAAATTATACACTTGCGGTCTGGCACCTCTAATTTTATCTTGAAATCTTTAGCCCAGATCTATAAGGATATAATTTGTGTTTGTACGTGTATATCATACGTGCCGATCGCAGTGGCCACGCGGTCTAAGGCATGAACTGTCTTCGCCCGCTTGAACACTGGATCGTGCATTCGAATCCTACTTGAGGCATGAATGATTTGTGCGTTTATTCTGTGTTTGTGCTGTCCTGTGTGCGGGTAGCGGCCTTGCGACGGGCTGATTCCCGGTCCAAGGAGTCCTACCGACTGTGTATGGATTAAGGAACTGAAAAAGCGGCCAAGGTCCACAATGGCTGTAGAGCCATAGACAGACAGATATCCTACGTAAGCATTTAGTACGTGTGTGTAGAGAGTAAGGAATTCCGCTACATTCATACAAATAAAAAATAACCACGTTTGGAAACGTGATATACGTATATTCGTGCTCTGTTGACGTTACTTTAAAACAATTAAGCAAATATAACAACTGACTTCAGTTCTTAAGCATACAGTGCTCTACAATTCGCTAGTCACGAGTGCCATTCTGCCACACATTTAGTTCTAACGTTATTTCGGAACAACTGAATATTTGCGCTGTGGGGGATATATTCTGTAGGCAACGAATTATACGGAAGGAAAATGGTCTTTTCAGTTTCGACATGACTATGTGATTAAACACGAATCTACTTAAAATTTACATTTCAAATGTAAATCAGCAGCTTCTATGAAAACGGCGTGCACACCTTATCATCTTTAGCATGTCGCCGCGATTGTGTTCTGCTTCATTTCAGCTCGCTGCCGCTGCTTCTGTGAATGGCATTTTCGTACAGACAGAATGTCACTGAATAGATCAGCAAACGTTCCTTTGAAACCAGCTTTTCCTCCTGCATTCTCGTACAGCCATCGCATTCTGAAGCGTGGCGTGTAGAAAAAAAAACGAAGAGCAAAAGCATGAAACATTATGGCTTTCGAACTGAATCAAGAATATATGTACAAACTTATTTCGCATTTCCAGTATCTATGTGAATGCTGGGGCATGTACTGTCTTCGCTCGCTTGGAAACCGGGATCGTGGGTTCGAATCCCACTCAGGGCATGGATGTTAATTTGTGTGTGTGCGTTTTTCTGTGTCTGTGTACAGGTTGAGGCCTTGCGACGAGCTGATCACCCGCCCCAGGAGTCTTACTGAATGTGTAAGATCAAGAAAAACTGAAGTGAACGGAGAAGTTCATGGAGGTAGGCCTAGGCCCACTGGGGCTGTAGTGCCAACGAAAAAAATGTGACTGCTGGTTTGGTAAATTATTCCTGTTATTTTTTTTTTTTGTGATAGCCAGACAGATTGAAAGACTAAAATGTATGATTCGATAGGTCGGTCAGTCAGTAAGTAAACAGTTATAGGCTTAAAGACGGGTTTGACTCCCATCAAGCACATGAAATCTTTCCCCCATCATTTCCTCACAGGCTCTAGGTACCATTACGTTTGTTGTGTAATGGACATAGTGGCTCATTCTGAGGGTTAAGCTAGACACAGCGTGAAGAAAGCATCCACTCTTCATTTAACGGCAAGATCAAGAATGCAAAAAGCTATGATTTCAGCTACGGCTATTATTATTTTCTTTTCAGCGAGTGACTAGTTTATGTTGAGAAATATTGTATTTCTTGTCCAAGGTAAGCCAGTCATTAACACTTCTGAGGAATGTCTGGAGCTTCAGCTCCGCTCACTAACAGGCCTTCATGACGGTATGATTCAGCACACGGATAACTTCACTTTTAATTTTCTTCAGAATATATAGAGCTCACAGACGAAAAAATTCTGAAAAATTGAATTCTTTCATGCGACGTCGCGCAGAATTGTCAATTTATGTGATTCAATATGTCAATCATCGAGTTTTATTCCGCATAAAGAGATTAACTTTCATATGGTAAATAAACATGTTAAAACGTGCTACTAATAATTAATTTTGTGTACTTCCCTTGGAGGTACTATGTATAATGTAAGATACACAGGCAGGATTCAGGTCCTCTGCAAACCCACAGCTATTTTAACAAACAAAAATAAATAAACTTCGTGGATTTTTGTCCGCGAGCGACCGTCGCTTGTCGGCGAAGTTAGTGCAAACTTTAGCGGATAGAGGATGTCGCGTGGTCAGCTTAATGGATCCCCATGGCCGTTAATCTCGGTTTTATAGACCGGAGTCGCTACTCTTCCTACCAAGTAGCTCCTCGATTATCCTCAAGAGGTTGAGTGGATCCCGTTTCAGACTCACTACTTCACAGAAAATCTGGTAGCGCCGGGAATCGAACCCGGGACCTCTGAATCTGTAGCAGGAATTCTGACCACTAGACCACAGATGCTATCCTACAGCTGTTTTACAGGTCTGTAAAATGGAGAACGCTGAGAATAATTGACTTCAAAGACGCCGACAAACTTTGAGGGAGAAATAAGGAGAAAGCTCAGGCAAGACAGCTAACCTCCAGAACATGAAGCCGAAAGATGTAACTGCGACATTCTGTGAAACAATGATACTAAAATCGGTCTTAATTAGATGGTTGTGAGGATATGAAGAGAATTAAAACGACTCGGGATGAACTCCAGTGGCTTGATTTTGGTATCAGCCATGTTCAGAAACCGATTGTTAGCTCATTTAAGATGGGTTTCCAACTGCATTTGTTATAGGGCACTGAATGGCTAAAAGCGATTGTGAAAGATTAATTGGAACGAATATGGAAACAAGCGGTTAATGACTATTTTCATCCTCCATCTTGGCGTTAATGGGGAAACCACCAATTCAGTGTAATCCGTTTCCGGTTCAAATTTCGAACTCGGGGCCCCAAGAATACGAAAATGGCGTGCCCGTCACTCGACTGAATCGTTTAGTAGCGGTGTTGAGAATTCAGTTTCCATTACCAGAGATTTAATTAGCTTTAACTTTATTTAATTTTATTTCAGACATCCCTTTATATCGTAAATTTTATGTGACGATAAAATGTCGATAAACAGCTTCTTCACACATTTGTTAAAGTTCCCTCTCTTTTGTAAGTATAGTTAGTATACGCCTTGAAAGCTGTGACATGTTAAGGCCTCGATAAGCACACGTAAATTACAAGTACTTCGTATCCCCTTCTTACTAACTAAAAGCTGGTAAGGGTATTACTGTAACAGGCCGTAAAGGCCCACAGGGGTGTGAGAGGTCGAGGTTCCCACATCTTCTGGACAGTCGGCTCATATAGATGGTGGTAAGGTTGTCAGCCTTACGCGTCGGCCGCCCTTTACCCTCCAGAAAGATTCCTAGTATTCATTTCTGTTAGAGCCTGAGTCGACTCAAGGGCCATAGTGCGGCTGGAAGGATTACGTCAATTGGAAAAATCCACTTCATTGGGACTCGAACCCGCAGCCTTTCAGCATGTACCTTAGTTCCTCAACCGACTATGTTACCGCGTGCCCTCTTCTTACTAACTACTCAAAGCAAGTTGCACTGAAGATGAGAATTACTTATGTAAAATCTTCTCAGACAGTACGACACTCCAGCACAGAAGTAGGTGACCTGTGATGGAACAAATATTAGTTACGAACACTAACAGAATAGAGAAGTACAAGCAGAATAACACTACGATGTCACTTGTACTGCTACAGTATCTGCGTAGTGGAATATTTAACTAATAAACACAGCAGACCTTCTCTCGTTCCCTCCAGACTATTACATAATTTATGTGACGGAACACAGTTCACATTCAGGAAGAAATTCACGTGTTCAAATGAACGGTAAAATGTATCCTGGCGGAAGCGTATTTGCATTTTAAGGCTAACACTACCAGACTGAGAAAGACGGAGAACAGTCCACCGACCTTTCACGTACAGAGTTGCATGAGAGCGCGGCAACCTTCATTACACGAAATTTTATACAAAGGAAAACATTTCGAGTTGCACATGGACGGGACTAGACGAGTTAAACGCTGAGTGATCTATTATATTGTCTGATGTATATAAACACTTGAAGTAAAGTTTTAACAGCAGAAGGCTCTAAAACCTGCTTAACACTGAGCTTCGCAATTTTTACTCTTCATAGATATTATAGAGTGATAAAATCGTTGTTTAGATGGTAAAGTCAAGAACCTGTTATTCGGTTAGGAAACCGATTCGCAACTTGGCCACCGAAGCACCGAAGGCATGAAGAGCTGGACGGTGGGACATGAGCACGCGTGGAACGGATGAGAATTGCGCAGAAGTAAGGGGAACCTGGGTAGGGGAGACGACTTACAGATTTACATGTAAGTGGTAGGATAATGTTAAAAGAGATCTCCAAAAATAGGGTGTCGGGTTTAGACGGAGCACATCTGGCTGAGAATAGAGACCAGATGTGGTCTCTTCTGACAGCAATTAATCTTCGTGCCTCTGTGGTCTAGTGGTCAAAGTTCCTGGCTACAGATCCAGAGGTCCGGGTATCGATTCCCGGCGCTACCAGATTTTCTGAAAAGTAGTGGGTCTGGAACGGGGTCCACTCAGCCTCGTGAAGATAACTAAGGAGCTATTTCAAGGAAATAGAGGCTCCGGTCTAGAAAACCGAAACTAATGGCCGTGGGGATTCGTTGCGCTGACCACCCGACACCCTCTGTCCGCAAAAGTTGGCACTAACTTCGCTGACAAGCGGCGGTCGCTCGGTCGGTATAGTTCGCTTGTTGACTACAGGCCACGGGGTTACATAAGAGATGAACAATTTATTAAGTAGATGTACGACTATTGACTTCTCAGGAAGGATTATGGTTTGTGCAATTCAGTAAAGTATGGAGAAAGGTTTATGTTTATGCTCGCCTATACACAACTAATTCAGTTTGTTAGGGTATCTGTTTATTGGATGTGCCAAAATTAATAAAACAAAGGACTAATTAATGAATTGGATACTTGGTACAGACTCTTCCTTGAGTAATTCCTTGCTTTCCACCTGATCAGAAAATTCTCTCCTGTCACGGAACCCAAAACTTTTATCATTGCCATTCGGCAGCATTCTGAAGTAGCTCAGTGCATTTCATATCGTATGACCTATTTCTTAAGATCAATTTTAACTAATCCCTAAATCTTCCGACTGTTTTAGCCCACATTTTTATTTTGAAAAAAATTAAAGTAGGCTTGAGCGATCACCGTGCTGTCTGTGTATCCCCTCTATCAACTTTTTGAATGCCTGAACCACTATTTATGAAACTTGGTATATGTATCCTGGCACCTGAGCCCACCTTAACAGCGTACTTCATAAATTACTTACACCAGTCTCCGTATATATGTGTATACCCCAAATGTTGCTATGCAACGACTCGGTAAAAACATTACTGCGGCAACAAATACGTAGGTCAGTCAAAAAGTTCCCGGAATTCCCTTGCAGACGGAGAACGAGCAATAAGATAGCGCACACACTGTTGTGGTGGAAAGCTCAGCATGTCTGCTCGCAGGCGCAACAGGTCTGGGCAGATTTCAGTGTGCAGTGTCGTTACTGTTCCGTTTGAATTAGACGAGTGTGTTGGTCATTCGGCGCAATGTCGCAGTTGGAACAGCGTGCGAACATCAAGTTCATGAGCAAATTGGGAAAATCTGCTTCAGAGACGCAATCGGCCCTGCAGCAAGTTTACGGTGATACTGCACTAAAGAAATCCTCAGTTTACGACTGGTTTTCCCGGTTAAAGAATGGGCAGGAGACGTTAGAGGATGACCAGCGCAGCGGGAGACCTTCGACATCCAGAACCGAAGAAACGATTGGAAAAGTGCGACAAATGATTCGATGTGATCGAAGAATGACAACCGCGGAGTTGGAGCAAGAAGTTGGTATCTCTCACGGATCCATTCATGCCATTTTGTCTGATGATTTGAAGACGAGGCGCGTCAGTGCGAAGTTTGTTCCGAGACAGCTGACCACGGATCAGATGGAATGTCGCATGATGGTCGCTGGCGATCTGTTGGACAAAAGTACCTAGGACCCGACGTTTCTCAAAAAGATCGTCACTGGTGATGAGTCATTGGTGTTCGCTTACGACCCGAAGACGAAGATGCAGTCATCGGAGTGGCACACACCGTCGTCTTCCCGGCCAAAAACTAATGCCTCGTCAGATCCAAAGACAAAGTGATGCTCATTGCATTCTTTGACATCGACGGTTTGGTACACCATGAGTTCGTACGCCTGGATAGACTGTTACTGGCCATTTCTACGCGCAAGTTTTGCAGAGGTTGCGCGATGCGGTTCGGGAGAAGCGGCGCGACAAGTGGCAGGGACAGTGGTTTCTGCATCATGCTAACGCACCGAGCCACACATCGCTTGTTGTGCAGCAATTCCTCGCCGAGAAAAACATTCCTTTCATCACTCAACCACCGTACTCTCAGGATCTCGCTCCGAGTGACTTTTGGCTGTTCCCTACTCTGATAATGAGCCTCAAGGGGACACGTTTCGCAACCATGGAGGACATCAAATCGAATGCGACGGCTGAGCTCCGGAAGATTCCAAAAGAAGCCTTCCACCGCTGCTTCCAACAATGGCAGGATCGATAGGGCGTGTGTGCGCGCAAGGGTCCTACTTTGAAGGTGATTAGGTAAGCGTTGCCGTATGTTCTACCATTAGAGTGCTATACCACCATTCCGGGAACTTTCTGACTGACCCTCGTATACGCGCAACAATAACAAAATGTTGTATGCTTCGTTTTCTCTGCGGTCCGTGTCGTATCAAAGGGAAGTAGTTGATTAGTTCATCCCAGAGCTTCTTGGCATTTTCATAATATATTACAACCAAAATGTGTGTACGATATTTCTTGTTTCCATCTTTTGTCTAGGAAAAAATTACGTGTAAGCGAGGCCGAATTATGGCAGTGGTTGATAAGGGAAGCAGACATGACAATTCTTCAGCGGAATTGCAGAGCGAGCAGTATCGCAGTGCGCAGAACACTGCAACGACACGCAACTCATGATCGATCGACGTTCATATGAGACTAGAAGCTATTAGCCTTGTTACTTCTGAACGTGTTGGTCTTCGTAGTGGGTCCAATTTACGTAAATTATAGTTGATCCTATAGTCAGTTAGTTACCTGTAGTTATAATATCCGAATGTTCATTACCGTCATCACAAATGTCCACCACCATCATCCTATTCTGAAACGAACACACAATATGAAATTAAATTTCTCTAACGTCCTTTAATATTATCTTCTCTCCCCATCCATCTCTAAGCCTTCAAAGTTGTTTCTTCTAATCCGATATTCAAACCAAACTTTTTAGTAAATTTCTTGTTTCCTTTCGCGCCTACTACATGACCCGATACACCAACCTTCTTTAATCGCCCTAACAATACTTCCTGAACAGCATGAATGTCAAGTTTTTCATTGTGTAATTTTCATCCTTCCTCGCTTACAATACCTCCCTTAAGGCCAAATATCTTCTCAGCAGACTGTCCTCACATACGTAATAGCCACCGTACAGAAAAATTAAAGGATAGCTATGGATTCTGCCAGTATGGGCGACCCATCCTTATATTATTACAGCGAAAGCACCCTTATTTTGCACCAGACAGTTCAAATGGCATTACAAGACGGAATGTATGAGTTGGTCCATTATATATTCCCCTTTCAGTGGCTGGGTTGAGCAAGTCTGTGTGCAGGAGTTCCGGATCGTTTAATGTCAGAGATTATGTTAATTCTTTACGCGGTCAATTTAGAAACTTTGCTTTAATTGCGCTTCAGTCCCTAAATGTGCAATTTATCTACCATGAATCAGTTCACATCCAACTTCACTGCCTTGTACAGCTGTGGGAGAGCATTCATTATAGCTGAACAATGTACCCCACAGCCATGGACGTACGAGGTCTGACAATAAAGTTCGCGAACTTGCCATGGTGTGTTTGCCCTGGCAGCAGTGGACAGAAACATCAGTATGGTTTGATGACGTTGGCATATCAGCGTTTCACAGCTGTGTTGTTGTTGATATATGGCAGTCTCTTTCTGAGTGGCGTCTATTATTGTCTGAGTGTGTTTCGGTGTCTTGTATCACGACAATGCACCTGCTCGCATGGCACTGATTGTGATAGAGCTTTTAGCTAGTAAACAAATAACTGTACTGAAACTGTTCAGCAGATCTAGTCACCCTTGACTTCCTCCTGTTCCGCAAGATAAAGTAAATAATTGAAAGGAAGGCATTTTGATGACACTGATAACATCAGGAGTAATGCGACGGCAGCTCTGATGCCCATTCCACAAAACCAGTTCCAAAATTGCTTAGAAGGGTAGACTAGGCGAGTACTTTGAAGGCGACCACAATAATATTCAGCAATGAGTTCGCGAAAAAGAACACTACAGACCACAGTTTGCAGCCACCTGGTCACGCTATTTCCTCGCTCGCATATTATTTATTCTACCCTGAAGATGGAGGCGATACGTTCCCCCGAAACATCGGTTTACACGATATCTACACGGCACCACACCCCACAAGACGGCATTCTTCATAGTCCCCGCCGTGAAAAACTCAGACCTTACTAAAGACTACAGTTCGCGATCTGTAGCTTATACCGTCATTGCTGTAGAGTCGATATCGGGTTCCAGTCTTGTCATGGATTTTGAGTGTAAGCTGCTAACAAGAAGTGTTTCGTGATTTACCTCATTCCATCCTAGCATATGTTAAAATGCTGCCATAAAATACTGCAGTGCTACTTCCTTCCGAATCATGTTCAGTTAATCAAAGTGCTGAGGGGAATAGTAAATGCCCGGTACGCCCGTAATGGCGACATCCGCAGGGATCTTGGCATTAGGATGGTCAGTGCCGAAATTAAAAGGACAGCCAAGAAGCACGAAGATCGGCTTCACGACCACACAAACGTGGAAGCGGTACAGCTTCTTGACAACGAGAGGACAGTGACAAGGCTCGAGAGACTCAAGCCGTTTGAACTAGTGTAGTGTAAGTGCGCGTTAGTGTAAATACTGAGATGCAGACTCAAGCCGCTTGAACTAATGCGACAACAATGTGCTCAAGACACCAGATTCTGGGACACACCGGTGAGCGTAGTCTTAGACGTTTAGTTATAGCAGCAGTAGAAGTCAGAAGAGAAATGCTCGTTAGTGTCGGACTAGTTGTATCGTTAGAACACAAAAAAAAATGGTCAGTTAACTGTCCACAAATATTCCATATTGTTCATTTAAAAAAGAGTCGTTAGATATCCTAAAATCAAGCATCACTTTAACATTAACTATGAATGCTCATACCCTCTTCTGCAGCTTCACGCATTAGGCCCTTTGGTCTATTCTAATTCGGAATTTATTTCTGGAAGTATGGATCATGTTGCCGGTCACGGTAGCCGAGCGGTCTAAGGCATGCACTGTCTTCGCTCTCTTGGAAGCCGGGATCGTGGGTTTGAATCCCACTCATTGCATGGATGTTTGTGTGCGTTTCTCTGTGTTTGTCTACAGGTAGAGGCCTTGCGACGAGATGATCACCCGCCCAAGGAGTCCTACCGTATGTCTAAGATCTAGTAAAACCGATGTGAAATGAAGAGTTTCATGGAGGTAGGCCTAGGACCAAATAAGGGTTGTACCGCCAATGAAAAAAAATGGATCATGTTGATATTTGCCTGGACTGCTTGGACGGGATTTCGGTCAATTGCAAGGTCCCTGCCTACACATAAAAACACAATTACGAAAAAAAATAAAACGTGCACCGTACTAGACTCAAACCCATGATCTCGGTGTGCGAGCCCTCTAAAGCATTACATTCTTTTTCCTTGCGGCCGATGTGATTATCTTTATCTCTTGCATGCATTGAAGGACTTCGTGAACAGAGAACGCAAGTTGGCATTTTCAGCAAACGGGGGTAACTAATGCTGACCTCGTTCGCTCAGATGCCGTAGCATACACAGCGGCCTCCTGCATTACTATCTGAGTAAAGCAATTAACTGAAGGCCCCATAGCTCAAGCGGTTAGTCGCTGGCTTCCAACCGCGGCGGCCCGGGTTCGATCCTGGGTATGGTCAAGTGGGATTTGTGGTGAACAAAGTGGCGCTGGGGCAGGTTTTCTCCGAGTACTTCGGTTTCCCCTGCCAATCTTCATTCCACCAATTGCTCCACAATCACCCTCACCTATCATCTGGGGCTGTCCGCAGTACAAGGGACTTAGTCCCACCGTACTAGCAATAAAAAGAAAGGCATCAACTGTCTTCGCTCAACCGGAAGGTGGGATCGTGGGTTCAAATCCCACTCAGGGCATGGATTTTTGGTGTATTTGTTTATTCTGTGTTTGTGTTGTCCCGTGTTTAGGTAGAGGCCTTGCGACGAGCTCATGACTCGTCAAATGAGTCCTAGAGGCGTAAAAATGACCATGAAATTGAAAGACGAGGCCCGGGCCCACGGGGACTGTAGAGCCAGTGAAAACAGAATATGTTGTATATGGGTAATAACAAAAAATTGTTATTCACAAGTCATAATTTTTCAGTCATCAGGAAGGATTTGAAGAATATTTTTGTTCGACGACGTGCACTGAAATTTATCACAATACCATCATGAGGTCACAGTCTTGTGGAGCACCAATAAACTCACTTATATTAATCAATAAAAAAATTCTGTATGAGTGCCCTCATTCGCGCAAGTATTGATTGAAACGTCACACGTATTAATGAAGTAATTTCTCGCTTACATAAAAATGAATAGACTCTCATATAGAATTTACATAGGCCTACTTAAAAAATTAGTGCTTTTCTGAAGACCTAACTCATTTTTTGTGTTAGGCTGATAAAGATATAAATTTAGTGTTTCATTCCTAATCATAGGGCATCCTTTTCGCTAAATATTATTGATACTCCAAGAAGTTTCAAACATTTTAATTTTTATGGAAGTTGATTTCTATTGTACCTTTAAATGATTCGTAAACAAATTCAGATTTACATTTTATACTATTTGCAACGTTTTATGTACAGCTTTATATAGACCTACAAGTGTTGTAGACCCAACAATATCGCATACCGAAATCAGTTTAATAGTCTCTAAAATCAAAAGTTTCGGACGAATTGATGTAGCATCTCCATTATGCTTTCCTTTTACTTACATACTAAGAAGTTAAAATTATTTATAATGTTAACGAATAAAATAGAAGGCATCTGTTATTCTCACAAACACTTGAATTTTTATCTGCATGTCCAATTATGAACCAAAATTAACATAACAAATAAATGACGAAAGTGACTTCGGCGCAATGATAAAAAGCCCGATAACATGCACATGCTTACAACTATGAAAGAAAAGGTGTTGTGTACATTCGTTAGTCATTAATTTTGTAAGGTATATACGTACAGAACAATGCACAAACCTGAACGTTTATATATATTTTTTTTATTGCTAGTGGGGTGGGACTAAGTTCCTTGTACTGCGGCCACTTCTGGCCTATTGTACCAGCCCCAGAAGATAGGTGAGGGTGATTGTAAAGCAGGGGAAACCGAAGTACTCGGAGAAAACCTGCCCCAGCGCCACTTTGTCCACCACAAATCCCACTTGACCAGAACCGGGATCGAACCCGGGCCGCCGCGGTGGGAAGCCAGCGACTAACCGCTTGAGCCATGGCGCGGAAAAATAAGCCACAAAACTTGACCACTTGAAATACTATGTTGAAAGCGATACTTACCTACAAGAAAACAGCACTTAGTAAAATACTTATTTTCACGCTGCAAAATGCTTTTCATTTTGTAATCATATTTAAAACTGGAACAGAAGAACATGACTTCAAAGAGAATTAGAATCTGCATGGAAACTGCCATGTCATAACATTCTTTCAGCGTCAATGTGTACTGTATCAGTTTAAACTAAGAAGTATCAGATTATTCATAATAATGAAATACAAGACAATAAATAGCATCCAAACCGCGCGTCTAGTCACTAACACGTGATAATATTTATTGCACTGTATTTCGGAATGCAATATCATAACTAAAATATTACAGGTTATTTACATTACCGTAATTCTAGTGATATGTCTTTTTTAACTCTGATCTATTTCGTGAAGAATTTCCAGCATGGAAAGAAACAGAAATTGCATCTGAGCTTACGGGCTTTCCTGTATAATATTAGTAAAATATTTCATCTAGCAAAATTGCCCTAAAATTTCTTTGTGTGGTTCAAAATATTGTGAGCACATTTTTGGCGTTGAAATCCACAATCATATTACGTGAAAAAGAAAATATCTAATACATTCTTACCTTTTTGAAACCAACGACCACAAAACATGAGATGTCCCACTTAAACACGAACCACTTCAGTCGAAGAGCCTGACATGGTATTACGTATAGGACATCTTCAGTCTGAGCTTCATCGGCTCATGCTCTCTCAAACAGACAATCTACTTTTCCCAACAAGAAATTATCCTAATGCGATTCCACTAGCGCGTCTGCTACTTGTTCACCTATCTTTCGGTAAAGAGATGAGGAGTTCAGCTCAAATAATTACAGTTTGTGGCAACAGACGCAGCTGTGAGCCAGGGACAGTTCGTGTTTCCCTGGCCTCTACAGCCCACAATTATTTATAGGTTTCACAAAGTTGAGAGACAAGTGCGTAGTCCGCGTGGCGCTGCAACACATTCTCCTATTCATTATCTTAAATATCATGATTAAGTTCCATATTACCGTCACGTCAGTTTTTATATGTGACGAAACATACGAAAACTAGGCGGAGACTTTACTGTTTCCGAACTGACGCCCAACTGGCAGACCATAAAGACACAATCATACAGACTAGACCAAATGGCTTCGGTCATCTGGCATCGAGCCTGAGAAAGGAATTCCTTCGTACTCACTTTTACGATCCAGATGAAATAGCGAAATGGTGTTCAAAGTAATGAAACCTACAAATTCACATTACTTTGCCGTTTGCGTGTTGGGCGTAAATTATCTGTGTAATTCTAGAGATATATTCCTCTTTTAGGGAGATACAGACCTAGGTGTAATGAAAATAGACATTAATAACGAAAATTTTCGTGAGACTTCATAATGAAAAAAAAATTATAATCCGTGTGGGATAGAGGACGGAGTGTTCTGTGACAAATTGGACACCATATGCAATAAATATAAACATAAACCGCTGGCTAATTAGGTTCGTGGATTTAAAGTTCATTTCATGCTTCCTGTTAAATTTCAAAAGCATTTTCTTTTCGTTTACACAGTTTCATCTCAATTGATCACTTTTATTATTTAAAAGTCACAAATAATTGTTTGACTAATCAACAGATGATAGCATAATTTACTGTCACTGATATAAAGATATCCAACGATTCTAAGCAAGATATTTCGCTAATAGGATGCAAAATGTTAATTCCACTGGCTATCTGAGATTGTAACAAGTAACGAATTTAAATATCAGCCAAAAACAAATACCTCTAAATCATCTCGCATTGTCAAGTCTGACTTAAAAATACGAGCTAAACTTTCAACGTAGTACAACCAAAAGCATCCATTGGCTTGGGATTCCCTAACGTAAACTGGCAGAACAAAAGACGTGAGTTAAGAGAACCCGAAAACCAAATGTCAAAGTCACCCACTTCACGTCCTCAAAACAATTCCGCTGTTTTTATTCTGATAGACCCTTCTCTCTCCAAATGTGCGCATATTAAAAGGACTCAAACCGAAGCTCTGTAGCTACTGATGTTACCTGTATAGCAATATCATGCGATTTAATCAATTATGAAATTCATTGTTATGTAACATCCTTTGCCTTCTATTTGTTGCATCTTTCTCAGATTCTAACATTTCGCTTATGCACAGACATCTTAAAGCATAGAATGAAATATTATTACAAAGACCCGTCACTGGGCAGGATCTTGAGCCAAGTCCTTCAATTTCTCATCCTCGCAAACGCACTTCAAATCTCCTCAAAATCAGTAAATTTTAATAGTCACGTCTCTTTCTCGGTTTTCTAAGTGATCACTTACTAAAACCGAGTACAAATTTCTTGTTCAATTTCTATATTATCTTGATCTCAAATGCGCTACGGTCCTCTTCCAGAATAATATAGTATTTTTTATATCTTACAGCACAGATTAGAGGCTTCGTTATATAAAATCGACGCCATCAAATACTACAGAGAGCGCTGATCTCCGTACATCTCACGACAGAGCTCTGGAGAGTAAATCCAATATAACGAAACAGCTCTGCATGACGAACATGCAACATCTGAAGTGGGGAGCTTAAGCTATTATGCCAACAAAGCCAACTTTTGATTTGGAAAAGTACAGAATAACGGAGCAATATTTGACACACAAATAAATATTAAAATAACATCCGGTTGGCATAGTGCGTTCTAAGTTTCAAAAGGATTATAAATTTTAATAATATCATTAGTATTATTGGTATATATGTTCATAAATTATCAACACACAGACTTAACAGGTAGAGTTACAATGATTACTTCTAAATCGGAACAGTTTCCGAAGATCTAATTCGTAATAAATGAAGAACTTCCAATGATTTATATTCTATATGATCGCCAACTGATGAATACGTCTACATTTCAAGCTGTTTCATGTTCTTACTGTCCAATGTTCTAAAAACGTTACCCTGAAATATGTCCCTAATATTAAAAAATGTATCAAAATACATTTCGCAACCTCAGATGGATGATGATAGTATTTCTTTCATCTCACAAGTTATAGCATGTCACCCAGTCGCCAAGTTGGCATTTTTATGGCAAGAAGTTTAATATGACAATTGACATAGGAATGAAAAATGTGCCACAAACAGTTCATTTTACACACGGCAGAAACTCATCTAAAACCAAATACACGGTCGAGTGCTTCATGTTTAGGTGATTGTGGGTTGAATTTCGTAAGTATTAAGACTGAGTTCCTTCGTGGTTTTTCTCAGGCCATCTAGAAACAATTCCAGAATGTAGACTACAGTAAAGTAGACTATGACAGCTTTATTTCATATACTTTCCAAAATTATAATCCAAATAATTGTGCCATTAGGAAGAAGGAAACCAGGAACTACGAAAAGAGAAATAAGCCCAGATGGGAGTATGAGAGACATGTGGTTCTAGTGCTTAGGAGGTATGAAACAGTCTCCTAATTCCAAAATATTAACTTGACTCTAGTTCAGAGTTGCGCTCTGTGTAATAAATATTTCTTATACAGGTACTCATTAACATGGAGCAGATGCACTTTACAGATGAACATGTGTGTAAGAGAAGCAAAGTTAACATCATGCATGATGTAACTCGGTGGAGCGAACTGCCTAAATTAGGCTGCTTCAGAATTTGGTCACTTGGTTATTAGTATTAAAACAATTACATATTAATGCATGCGAAAACAAAAACACAGGGGGTGCAAAAAATGACGGACATACTAAGAAATGGAGGAATAGAATTTGTGTTGGTTACACGGAATGAACTTCAGTTAGCAACACTGAATTTTCTTCTGTTTATTTAAACTCTGCAGTGCTCGTGTTAGTGCATTAGTGATTGTGTTGCGTGAGAGTCCGTGTAAGAGAACCGGCAAATGGGATATTTGCCCGATTTTGAAAGAGGCCAGATCACTGGTGCGCGCTTAGCTGGAGCATCTGTGATAAAAACTTCCACATTATTAGGTGTATCGAGAGCAACAGTTTCCAGTGTTATGCTGGTATACATGAATCATGGGAAGACATCGGCGAAGAGGAACAGTGAACGAAAATCAACATTGACAGGAAGAAATCGTCGTACATTGAGAAGGATTGCTTCGAAAAATCACAGAATTGAAGTTAATTATGTGTTTTAACAGAATTGAAGACATAACCTGTAAAGAACGGATAATAAGAATAATAACTGATTTTAAACGAACAGCATTAATTGTATTTTGAGATGAACCCCGAGGATAAATTTTATTTTGTACACAGCAATAAACAAGACAGTAAAAAGACAGCAATTATCGTGGGCAGAAATGGTCACATATGCACCGTGTATCTCAGAATACGATACGAATGGAAGCAGTTTGTTTAATTTAATTCTTAAACATTTACATAATTTTGATTAAGAAAATACGCGATTTTCTATTTTTCAAGACTGTTTGTTTGGACTATGCCCATCTTCCTAGTCTTTTATATAAAAATCACGACGTCTTGGGAAGGGGTCGTGTTTCCGACCTCAGGTGGAGAGACTGAAAGTTGGCCTACGCTATTGGGTTTCGTGGTACAGCTAATATAATACGCCAATTATTAATACTTGTGTTCCTATAACAACAATTCCCTAGATATTCTGACGGTTTAATAATTAATGTGGTTAGCCTTAGTATTCAAATAGACTCGAATTTGAACTCAGTCGTAAATAATGAGAACAGAAATAGAATAATAACAAACCATCTTTCAGTATGATGACGTACGTGAATACAGCTAATTCCAGAAACGTCGTGTATACCAAATTTACCACAGACTTGTCTGTGGCCAGGTTAATATCAATACACTGAACCTTTTTATTTGGACGAAGCTACTTTTTGCATACCATAGAGAGGCATATGAGAATATACTGTGATGGTGAACAAAATCTTCTCGAAATGTTGACATTTTTACATGTTTTCAGCCCCCTGAATTTGAGGAAGTGGTTTTTGGTACGCCGTTTGCCTGTGGGCCTATGGATGAATGAATATATACCGTATTTACGCATGTATAGGCCGCGTGCGTGTATAGGCCGCAGCACAATTTTCAGACAGAAATTATAGAAAAAATAATTTTCTTGGAATATTATTTCAGGAGTAGAACACCCTGTA
>NW_019731236.1:51162-141496 GCF_002891405.2 Cryptotermes secundus | reverse complement strand
TGCGCCTCGCTAAGCCTGAACGGTTGGGCAGGTTTTATTCACTTTCGGTATTCAAAAGCTACGGTAGGTACCTGGTGAATATTAACATTTCAGCTGCAAAAACATGGACCATTCAAATAGCTTCCAAAACACAGAATGGTGGCCTTCTAGAAAGCGGCTCGAACGATTTTGAATAAATTTTGACAATTTATAGAGACAATCTCCCTAAATAAAACTGCACAGGTGGTGTCACCAAAAAATAACGGTACATTTCGATTTTGTCACAACCGGCTTTGTCGGTCGCAAGCATTTCGTGATTGCTCTGTATTGAGCCACTACCAACAGACCTCATTTCCAAGGTAACGTATTCAAGGTCAATTGCGCTTGAGAACGTCTTTGCACCGATATTTTCAGTCTGAGCTGTATTCTGTTCAGATCCGTCTGCTCCCTCCGCCCCACAAATACGTACATAATGAACATACCTGAGTGGGCGACACTGGCCCGACAGGTGGAACATATGTAGATAACATGACCTCGTTGGCCAAACAGTCTATTCAGGAGGATGATAAGGAGTGACCGAAAGTTCCTGAAATTGTCTCTGTCAGTTACAGCCTACCAAACATCGGTCACCTGAATAAAGCAGAATGTTTCTAAACACAAACTTGGGATATGTTAGTGGGTGCTCAATATTACTTGCAGATTACTGATCTCTAAATATTTCCATCTCTACACTACACAACGTCTAGCAGAAGCTATAAGTTCATAATTGTACAGACTTATTGTGCGCATAACTGCTATTAGTATGAATTCATACAACTTCTCGTTTACGAGCCTTAACCTCAAAGTTTCGCATCTTCTCCATGTTTCTAATTCTTAAAATGGGGGAAATAGCTTCATACATATTTGGAAGAATGTTTACGGTCTATTTTCACCAGATTCCACATACCTAGCCTCGATTTTTAATTGATTACCTTTGTTAAACAGAGAACTAATACAACATGTCATGGACCCACTTCCACTGGCAATATTGTCGGCACTCGTATCTCATAAGTTCACACTGTCGACATGCTGGTACTATCGACGATGAATATATGCCATACGTTCTCCGGGAACGTCTAGTTTTCTCAAATGTCGAAAGTTGTTCCACTTTTACTGGATATAATGGCTGCTGAACAGACAAAATTTCCTCATACAGGTTATATAACATTGGAGCTAATAATTTTTAATCGTAAAAACAAAGCATAACACTCATGTCGACTGATTCTGGAAGTTCGATCTCGCGCTAGAAAGACATAGTCTGCCTTCATGCAGTATAAGCTTGATAAAAGTCAATGCTGTTGATTGGCTTCGTCAAGAACATAACTGTCAGTGAAAACAGCACAGCAGCCACGAGCAAACCCTGGACGATATAAAGAACCTCCTTCCCACCGCGGCGGCCCGAGTTCGATCCCGGGTCTGGTCAAGTGGGATTTGTAGTGGACAAAGTGCCACTGGGGAGGGTTTTCTCCGAGTACTTCGGTTTTCCCTGCCAATCTTCATTCCACCAAATGCTCCACAATCACCTTCACCTATCATCTGGGGCTGGTACAATAGGCCAGAAGTGGCCACCCCTCTCCACTAGCATTTGAAAAAAAAAAAAACCTGAAATTGATTTTAACTCATTTATGGACGTTGTTTCAACGTTGGTTTATAGCGTTGAGTATAATGGGAAGATGACATTGTAAAACGAACAGAGAAATATTTGGAAGGTGGCAGAAACGGTCACGACATTCACATGAAGAGACTGACAGAACTCAAGAGAAACACTAAGTAAAGCTGGTGGCAACAGGACCAAAGTTCGACCTCCCGATGCAAGTAATATTACCTACCTACCACTAGGCGCTACAGCCTTGGGTGAGTCTTGGCCTCCTCTACAAGCAGTCTCCACTGTTCTTTATTCCTCCTCTTCTCTTTAAAGGTGAGATTATTAGTGATAAATTGTAAAGCAAGGATATCGCATAATGTATTCGTTTTTTTACGGTGTCTCTTTTAACTATGGAGTGAAATGTCTAAGGGTGAGTATTATGTATTATTATTCATTTTCCTTTATATTATTTATTATGTTTCATGTTTCTCCTAATTTTTACATAATTTCTTTTCGTTCTAGGATTTTAAATCATGAACTTAATTTAAAATATCTATGGGAGTTCAGGCGAAATAAATTAACCTGCGCAAGCTATGGTGCCCCGTGATGACGCAAACAGATACACATTTCGCAAGATATGAAGTCACAGAGCCCAAACTCAAAATTATGCCATATGGAAAGGTGACCCCTCGTTAACTCGGGTGCTCAATGTGATGACTGAACAAGTAAGTACAACCACTGTCAACGACTGCGACATCGGATTCGAGAACTCTGGTCAAGATTGTAAAGAAATATTTATGCATTGAAGTTTGAAAATTTGGTCCAAATTAGGTAATAGAATGTATTTATAAATGCGAACGGTGGGGCAGAACAGCGTCCTTGTAATAATTTAATATATATTAAGGTTGTAATTAAACAGTTACGAGACTGCAAGGAAATAACTGACATATTTAAATATCGGCGAAAACTCCTGCTGAGACATGTCCATCAGATTCGTTTCATTTTACGATTTTCTCACCTGGACAATTTTCATATTCATTTTTGAATATGTAAATACAAGGTGCGACGATTTTAATTCCCGGAATGGCTCAGCGTGTCGCTGGGGTGTTGAGTCAGGTAAACTCATGTACCCAAGCACGTTTGGACACGCTCCAACTTGCGCTTACATGAGCCACAGAACAAATGAGTCGTTCGTTCCTAAGCAACAGAGAAATCAGTACGTGTCCGTGAAATACTGTTGGCAGAAAAATGAGCGACAAGAATCTGGAGCAGTGGATAAACTTAAAGTTTTGTGTGAAGATTGGTGAAGTGCTAGTGAAACGTCAGCCCTATTAACAGTGGCTTATGGTGAATACGCGAAGAAGAAATCGAGTTTTTTTTAACGACACAGACCGTTCAAGGAAGAGAGAGATGTGCAAGATGACCCAAGAAGTGAGCAGCCAAGAACACAAACGACAGATGCACATATGGACAGAGTACGAACCTTGGTGCGCTCAGATCGAAGATTACGTGTGAGACTAATAGCAAAAGATTTAAACAACACTGCATATTACCTGTTATTGTCTTCCTGATCGACATTAAAATAACAGTATAAAAATGTTATTTAAGGGACAATGCTTTAATATGGTGTGCCACAATATATACCTATTTTTTATTATGTATTAAGGCATATGCCTTAATTTAAACCAGGATTATGTTTGAATTTAATTCTAAAATGTGCCTGTTTTCATTCTCTTACATGTGTTTTACACGTTAAATGACAATCCCTTCATTTATAACTACCCAAAACTAAGAACGGTTTCTGTGGGTCAAGAGACAGCGTTGAATGCTCACCACCGCGTGCAGCTGTTATCTGCCCACTCTTTCCGATGAATAAAGGTGCAACCTCTTTGCTTCCGGTGTTAAAGTGGATGAACCGGACTAGCACATTCTGAACTCGCATACCTGCCCATATCGAAATAAAAACTCCGGTAGAATTATGAAATTTATACAAAAAGACGGCATACTCTGCATAATCACGTTATCAGCAACAATCAATCTTTTGCAGCACTGCATCCAGTTAAGGATGTGTGTACGAGAAGAAGCTTAGTTAACTGTTTGGAAACAAAGCTGCACTTTTCATGAGCATCAATTCCAAGTCTACCTTATCTAACACAACATAAAACGACTGTCCTAAAATCTGTAGAAGTCATTTGGAAAGCCTGTACTGAGACCAGCATTTCATTTCAAATAAAGGAACATGACTTAGGAGGGGCAAAATGGCAATTAAGATAATAAGATATCTTGAGATTCATAAAAACAAGTTTCGATGGTGAGGATTATGATGACTACATATTGCAAGCGCAGTTATTGAAACGAAAAATATCTACTCTCACAAATGCAAGCAACAGTAATGAATATGTACTTTACAATCAATCATCTGATTTTATAACAAACAACGCAATAAGTGAATAAAATCCAAGAATACTACTGTGATCTTATGATTTTGACTACGAGAGAGACATGACAGATGTTCAGTAATGAACATACCCGGCGGATCGCCTGTATCCATAGCCGTTATCATTCAGAGGGTGAAGAGGGTGCAGAGGATGCAGAAGTCAGCGCCACGTGTACTGACAATACAGCAGCAATCGACGTAAGAGAATGAACAGCCATATCCACCATACCACCGCGATAGCATTTCTGTAACACTCTTAAAAAAACGTTTGCACGTACAACACAATCAAAACACTCTAGTTCTATACAGTACAATTTCCGACTGTACTGTGCTAACCTAACTCTAACCAGCCACACTCAGCTACATGTAGCGGTACACGACACAAAGTCAAAACACGTTATGCAAGATAACCATGTTTACAGAGCACTGAGGCACAGAACGGATCATTCCGCTGTCAAGGAGACGAAGACGTGCGAAGGAAGGCCACACGGTCACAGCGCACTACCGGCTGCTGCCGCCAGCCAGTTCGCTGCGGTTGGCTGTATCGACCCAGCAGACAACGTTCAAAAGAAGGGGCGTGGTTTTGAATGTTCACGTGATTTTCAACAAATTCAAAATTATTTTGTCCTTCACTCTCCATCTCATTTTCTCTACCTATACGCCCACATACACAAACCCCTATCATCGTTTTCCCCATTCTAATTTTCTCATATTTTCTTTACACTCTGGTTCCGACATGCGTTGTAATAACAAGCTTGAACGAAATAGTTTTGCTTTAAAACACAGGAAAACTAAAACTGAGCCATTAGTCTCATAAAAATAAGTATCAAAAGAACTCGTCATTTAGTGTTACGAAGAGTTCAGTGCTGTAGGTTTTGAAATTAAGTATACAGATTCCTACTGTCAATACACACATGCGTGTGTGTGTGTGTGTTAGTATGTCATTACACAATTTTTGGTGGTCATCTTACAATTATTCATCAGCTTTCTAAATATTTAGAGCAATTTTCCGGTTTCCAAAAAAAGTATTATTTATCGTCATACATAAATTGGGGCACCACACCGAATTTCACTAGTATTACTCGCATCCAAAGAGTGGGTTCGCATGGCTGTCAGGTTGGGACTCATGACAATTATGCGCTAAGACAGGCAATTGTGTGATTTTTGTACTGAAGTTCACAAAACGCGATCAGTTATATCCTATAGCGCCTGTAGTTGAGTCGAAAGGCATAATAGAAATATTTGCTCTGTCACATTCTTCAGACTTACAATGTATAGCTCCTTTACTCCCACAATCTTAGATCTTTGACTTAGAATATCATTCCGTACAGAAAGCCTAAGTACTGACATTAACTCAATGTGCTAACTTGGAAATAATTTCTTATGAAACTGTGTTCGTCCAGCATCTTAAGACAGCCCATTCTGAACAACAGCCCTGAAAAACGAAACTTCGACTCGTTAAATTTGTGTTCTAATAAGAAGTACTGGGAAGAATTAATCGCCTACTTTCCTTTGGTACGACACGGGTCCATTGAAAACGGGGGAATTAGGGGAGATTGGACGAACAAACAAATACTATTTTATATAATACTAACTATTAACGGCTCGTTACTTAGCAGTATCAAGAGGATACACAGATAGTAAGGTGATCTCATAAGCTTCCTAACAAAATTATGGTGGGATACAAAGACAGCTGGACAAAAACGAAGAAGTAAATAGACAGTCAGCGAAGTGATCTCATGAGCGTCCTTTCATTTTTCAAAATAAGGAAAATAGGCTAAAAAGAAGTTCGTAGTTATTCTACTTCACGTGTCCATGCGGAAGGCAATTGATGCATCAGATCTACCTTCGAGCCTGGAGCAACTTCTCTGCTGCCTAGCTCAAGAAAATACAGGACACTGCTTGTTTCGTAATATTAACATCTAGCGCCAAATGTCTCGGGGAACCAGTATGACGTGCGTCACAGAAGTCGACTGTGTTAGAGAAGTAGCTGGTGTTTCTTGTCCCATCAGTCATACGGAATTGCTGCGTTGCTTCAGCGAGTATACCTCGCTTTCTCTCTTTCCTTTCGCCACTTCATTGTGTAACTACCTACCTACTCACCTACCCATCTGCCTAAGTAACTAATGAAATAAATAACTCTATGGTGTTTATCTTTACGTGAAGAGTTAACAATTTTTTTCAGTTAGTCAAGAAGTTGTCTACACTGAAACAACCAGAGGGATCAACACTGCAAAGATCGTCACTGAACCCTTTTTGTGAGCCATTTCTGCTCGGTTCACACGTTCACGCCCTATTTCTATAAGATCGGTTTTAATATTAGTAACCCATATGCAACCAGGAATAGCGAATAATTTATCCCTGTAATTAAGATCTAAAGGTTTGTGACAATGGTATATTGGTACAAATATTATGTTTCTGGACATTAACCATTGTCTAATCTCTAACTAAAGACCGTCTTGTTTATTTTTCAAAACATGTTTCGAAGACTGGATTCTGTCTCCGTCTTCAGGTAAAACATATTCAACTGGGGCCAGTCGACAGAGGTAGTCCCTATGTCCCTATGTCCTTATGTCCGGATAATCCAGTCTCCGAAACGTTGTAAAAAAAAGTAAAGGTATCCCTGTTGACAGGCCGTGGAGGTCCATAGGGTTGTGAGATGTTGTGATTCCCACATTTTCTAGGCAACCGGCACATAGATGGCGGCAAGGTTATCAGACCTACGCGCCAGCCGCCCTTTACCCCCAAGAACATTCCAAGAATATTCCTGGTACTCATTTCTATTAGAGGCTGAGTCGACGACAGGGCTGTTGTGAGGCTGGAAGGATTTATCCCAATAAGATAAGGTGAGTGCCACGAGTTCTGAAGCTTCCCATTTTCCCTCTGCTTCATGGCATATATGATGCTGTGCAAGTTCGTTCAGGGCCACTAGTATTGTCAGGGTAGTACACATGAATCGAGGAAGGCAGAGACGAGAAATTCATACAGAATTAATGAGGGGTACTGTTGGCAAGCGATTAGTTGGAAGACCGAGATATACATGGAGGGATGGCATTAAGATAAATCTTACGAAAACAGGATGGAATGTGGATGGAACTGGCTCAGGAGCGTTGTGAACAATGGGTTTTCGTGTTAGCCGAGCTGAATCTCAGGATTCTAATAACACAATTAATTTGCTATTTGTATAGCAAAACAATTGAGGAAATATAAGTAAGCATCCAGTTTATGTACTTAAGTCAAATCCAATACACCAACTTCCAGGAGACGTGATAGCTCAGTCAGTAGGAATTCGATTCCCGGCTGGGTTGTATGGTTTCTCTCTCCACCGTTGTTCGTTATCCCATGAGCACCGCAGGCCGCGTCCCCGGAATTAAACCAATGGGAGCATAATTAATTGAAGGCAACAACACAATAATTTAAACGCAATCTTAATCTTTATAGCATAGAGTTTTCCAGGGTGGGGATAATACAGGTTGTACAGCGTTAAATTTGGATTGACGGCGAGAGTTAAATTGGAAAGCAAATGTAAGGAAAAGTTAGTGAGTAGCTTTAAGGTACAATTCCAGAATTTCCGTAGTAAGACTGAGGAACTAAAAAGAACTCCGTGGTTTTAGTCCTCAAGCGAACTATACCGACCGAGCGACCGCCGCTTGTCGGCGAAGTTAGTGCCAACTTTAGCGGATAGAGGGTGTCAAGCGGTCAGTGCAACGAATCCTCACAGCTGTTAATTTCGGTTTTCTAGACCGGAGCCGCCATTTCCTTGAAATAGCTCCTCAGTTATTTTCACGAGTTGAGTGGACTCCGTTCCAGACCCAGTACTTCTCAGAAAATATGTTAGCGCCGGAAATCGAAACCGGGACCTCTGGATCTATAGCCAGGAACTCTGACCACTAGACCATAGAGGCGGTCAAGACTGAGGAAAACCATGAAAAATATATAAGTCAATATGACCAGTTTCGGGTTGGATAATTTGAGTCCAATTGACACAAAATGTCAATCTCAGTGCAGTGGTTAACAGTCATGTTTTATGCTTAACAGAACAGGGATTCCAATCTCGGATCCGAGGTCGATTATCGTGACTCTCGACTCTCGTGACAGGCTCTCCTTGCGTGTTCCCTCCGTTCCTTCTGACAGGCGCTTCCCAGTTCATTCAGTACGGCTGTAGCATTCGAGACAGCACGCCCATAACAGATGCGGTTTACAAAATGTCCTTAAATAAATCGATAAGTAAACAAATACTGAAAAGTACGTCGTAAGCAACTGGCTAGCTGAGTCGTAAGAAATCCAGAGACTCGGAATAGCTTCTTTTAACAAGACAAACGAAGTAAAAACTCATACTTGATGACGGGAAGAGATCCAGTCTCCAAAATGTTCTTTTCTGAGAACTCCAATGCAATTAACAGTATCAAACTACTAGTCATGTTTGTGAAATTGATTTCAGTTACTATTATTGACGATTTAAAATGGCATTCTTATACTTGTCAAATATTTAATAATATTCTGGTAATAATCTTCATTTCCTTAGCAAGTCAAGTCCTATGCCTTCTATAATTAAAAGACAAAAAATTTTGTTTAACTAGGTATTTCATTCCTACGTCCAGTATACCTCTTATACATTGCTCTATAAAAGAGGTAAAGCTATCCCTTTATCAGGCCATGAAGTTCCATAGGGTTGTGAGACGTCGAGGGTGCCACAGCTTCTAGACAATCGGTTCACAGTTGGCGGTAAGTTTGTCAGTCTTCCGTGCAGGCAGCCCTTTACCCCCACCCCCCGGGAAGATTCCTGGTATTCATTTTTGCTAGAGCCTGAGTCGACCCGAGGGCCATATTGTGGCTGGAAGGATTACGTAAAAGTAAAGTAAAGCTATTCTTGTAACAGGCCGTGAAGGCCGATAGGGTTGTGAGATGTTGAGGGTCCCACATTATCTAGGCAATCGGCTCAAAGATGGTGGTAAGGTTGTCAGCCTTACGCGCCGGCCGCGCTTTACTCCCCAGAAAAATTATTTAATTAATTCCTGGTACTCATTTCTGTTAGAGGCTGAGACGACCCCAGGGCCATAGTGCGCCCGGAAGGATTAGGTCAATTGAAAAAAAATTCAACGATCTCATCGGGACTTGAACCCGCGACCTTCCGGCTTGTAGCATAGTGCCTCAACCAACTACGCTACCGCGTGTCAAAAGAAAAATCCAATAACCTCATCGGGAATAGAACTCGCGACCTACCTGCTTGTAGCATAGTGCCTCAACCAACTACGCTACCGAGTGCCCCACGTGTCCCTCCTTAATA
This sequence comes from Cryptotermes secundus, assembly GCF_002891405.2. Taxonomy (NCBI): domain Eukaryota; kingdom Metazoa; phylum Arthropoda; class Insecta; order Blattodea; family Kalotermitidae; genus Cryptotermes; species Cryptotermes secundus. The sequence goes on along the minus strand of NW_019731236.1, from coordinate 132,169 downwards.
AAAATAATTAAGGAGATACCAAGAAATTGATTTTGTGATTGGTGCATAGACAACTTTTCAAATATAACCCAGATATGGATCCGACCAGTGAACGTGGGACTGTAACAGCTCTCTTTCCCTTCTCATTTAGTTACAGGAATTGACCTGATTTCGGAACATAGCTAGCTTTCGTCAGAATGGAATTTAGAAAACCACAATAAAATATCCGGGGAAATAGCGGTGTCTTCCGAACAAGAGCTAAGCAATTTCCTCACTAAACTTCGTCCGTCCGTTTGTTCTAGGCATGTCGGAGAGACTGCCACATTAGTACCGGCACAATTACTCAGTGCCCCTTTTATAAGTTCACCAATAAACTACATATGTAATAAAATCCTATCTCAAGGTGTTTTCCCTGATAGATTAAAATATGCAACAGTAATTCCTCTACACAAGAAAGGGGACTGTAGTGATATGTCAAACTATAGACCTATATCTCTCCTAACTTCATTTTCAAAGATTTTTGAAACAATTATGCACATAAGAATTTTAAATCATCTAACTAAATATAATATACTAAGTAACAGTCAATATGGATTCAGAAAGGGTTTGAAAACAGAAGATGCGATCTATAAAGTTACCTCTGAAATTTTAAATGCTATGAATAATAAATTATATGTGGGAGGGATCCTCTGTGATCTAGAAAAGGCCTTTGACTGTGTAAATCATAAGATTTTGTTGTCCAAATTGAAATTTTACGGAATAAATGGCATAAACTATACACTATATCAATCCTACCTGGAGAATAGGTATATTAGAACACTCGTTCACAAAGACAGTAACAACTTTGTCTCTGAATGGAAGACAATAAAAAACGGTGTCCCACAGGGGAGTGTACTAGGACCTTTGCTTTTTCTTATATATATAAACGATTTACCCAATGTAATAAATAAAACTTCTTTACCTGTACTCTTTGCAGACGACACGAGTATCTTATTCGTTCAGCCCAATATAACCGATCTTAATAATGTTATGCAAAATACTTTTGAAATTTTAAACAAATGGTTCATAACAAATTACTTATCCCTTAATTTTAATAAAACACACTTTATTCAATTTACAGCTAAGAAAATTCTAACTTCAAATATGAAGATAGGGATAGGCAATAAACTTGTCACGAGTACTCCCTGTACTAAATTTCTTGGAATATCAATTAATGAAAATTTGTCATGGGACAATCATATAGAAATACTAATAAAAAAGTTGAGCATGGCTGGTTATATAATCAGAAGTGCTAAAACTTATATGTCTACATCATCACTAATAATAATTTATCATGCTTTTTTTCATTCTTTGATGACTTATGGAATTATATTTTGGGGCAACTCACCACATAGTAAAAAAATTTTCTACCTACAAAAAAGGGTAATTCGAATCATAGAAGGATATGGGAATAGGGTTTCTTGTAGAGACTCATTTAAAAAACTTCATATCTTGCCTTTGAAATCTCAATATTTATTGTCCCTGCTTATTTTTGTAGCCAAAAATAAAGATCTTTTTACAACAAATATTGAAAGTCACAGTGTGATAACTAGGCATGGTAATAATTTGTATATTCCACAGGTTAATCTAGCCATCTATCAGAAAGGAACTTATTATTCTGGAATAAAATTTTACAATAAATTACCTTCCAATATTAAGAATGTTAGTGACAATTTAAAAATTTTTAAATCTACTCTAAAAAGATATTTACATATGAATACATTTTATACATTAGACGAGTTTCTTGAACATGAATCTTGATCATTAATTGACTGTCATTTTACGCTTAATTTACTATGTATATATTACCTGTATTACCTATTCTACTCTGTTAAGATTATGTTAATATTTATTGTACATATATCAATTGATACTTTATATTTATAGTTTTGGATATTTTAATTCTTATTTTACATATAATGGCTAATTGTTATGACATTGCACAATTGTTATGCAGTATGTAATTACGCTTACTCATGTTGACTTCTTCTATATCCATGTTCATGTATTCATGTTTTTGTAAATATTTATATATGGCTACTGTTATGACATTGCACAAATGTGTTGCAGTATGTAATTATGCTTACTCATGTTGACTACTTCTATATCCGTGGTGTTTTGAAAAAACCATGTAAGGATTTATGGAATGCTGAATAAATGTTAAATGTTAAATTACTATAAACTAAGGGTAAAGTTTTCCCTATGCCTACTGAAAATGTTATGAAAACATTCGTATGGGAGAGCGAAGGTATGGCTGCATTCATTCTTACTTCGGAACTAGAAGAAACTAAACTGTCAGCCTCACGATCGTCTCTCTTTGCTCCCGGCAAAGGAGCCTCCGACACTCACTGCATAGGCGGCTGGGTGGACCCCATAATCAATCTGGACGATATGAGGAAAAGAACATCTTCACCGGTGCCGGAAATAGAATCCTGAGTGCCCGGCCGTCCAGCCTGTAACCTAGCATTTATACCGACAGAATTATCGGTTCCACTGACATTAAATGAATACTAGTTACTAAAATATCTTTAGTTCCTTACATAATTTCAAAGTTTCAAGAACAAGACTTATCACTTGGATAGACTTGAAAGGATTCTGATGATGGTGTATACTGTACTTCTTTTGGCTTATTTTGGACTTCACCCATCGTCTGGTATATAAAAGACAAAAAAAAAAAAACACGACGTTTCGTGTCTCAATCAGTGTCTCAATCACACTGATGACCAGTGATTGAGACTAGCTCTTTCTAAGGGGCCCAACTGAGTAGGTTTATCCTTCCCTATCCACCTGAAGACGGAGACAGATCCAGCCTCCGAAACGTCGTGTTTTTTTCTGTCTTTTATATACCAGACGATGGGTGAAGTCCAAAATAAGCCAAAAGAAGTACTATAAACATCACTTGTTCATAATTTTCTTCGAAAAACAAAGCGAATATTTTTGCATCCCATGAACCTGTAAAACTGAATATGAATAGCATTTGTGAGTAACCGTAGGTATATAGTGCATAATACAACTAGCTAGCAAGACGGTCCGGCAATTCTAACGCTGCACGTAAGGAAAGTTAAAAGACCTCGCCTCTGGATTAGTGCAAGGCGGTGGATGTAAAATTATGCACTGCCCTTCATGACTCAGGCATTGATGTTTAGATCTGCTACCTCAGTTCAAAACGCTCACACATTTCCAAAAATACATACACTCATATAATAACAGTGAGATTTCGAACATTCCTAAACGCTGTATAATGTATAAACGTGTAGTCCAGTAGAGTACAATTTTATTCAGACGTGCCCCTTGTTATTTTTCATATCTAATTAATCTTAATATTCCTTCACTGTAAACTTGGTCTCTGACATTAAGGGAGGAACACAAATTGAGGGTGTCTGCGAACAGGGTGTTGAGAATAATTGGATCGAGGAGGGCTGAAGTGATAAAAGGTTGGAGAAAACTGCATTATGAGGAGCTTCGTAACCTGAACTCTTCGCCAAGTATAATTAGAATGATAATGTCATGGAGAATGAGACTGGCAGGATATGTAGCATGAATTGGGAGAAGAGGAAGGCACGTCGATATTTGATGGGAAAGCCAGAATGAAAGACACCACAAGAAAGACCTAGACGTAGGGGGGTGGATAATATTGAAATGGATCTTACAGAGATAGAATTGGATGGTACGGACTGGACTGATTTGGCTCAGGATTTGGACTAGTGGATGGCTCTTGTGAACACGGTAATGAACCTCCGGGTTGCATAAAATTTTGGGAAATTCTTGAATGGCTGCAGAACTGGCAGCTTCTCAAGAATAGCTCAACTCCATGGAATTCGTTACTTCTTCCATTGTTAAGTACAGTTGTACTGTTAGAAAGCTGATGGACTGCATTACACAGAGACCTGCTGTGCGTGGCCTGAAACCGTTTCCCTTGTATTTAGCTGCACATTCGCCACATACTAAAGTAGGCTTTCTGCCATATAGCATCTTCTTAACGGCGAGCAGTGTTTTACAAAGTCGATGATATTCAATTTCTAAAGTTTGGATTATATTCCACCAATAAAAGGTGGATAAGTTTGCAACCAACCATGAAGATGTATGAAAGGAGCTATATAACCATACATTTTTAACTTCCGTACTAGATGGATGGTATCAGCTACACGCCCTGGCCACTTTACCCCCGTAGAAAGGGCCGCTAGTTCCCGAGAGACTGGCGGGCCCCAGAGCATGTTTGAGAAGAGGAAAATGTCTTACTCTTACAAGGAATCGAGTCCCGATATGAACCAAAATTATATTCAGCTAAGATTTGGTATACAACCCAAAAGACTACAAAATTTAATTCTAAATGGTTCTGACGACGGTGTATGACACCAGTTGTCCAGTGAATGTGGTTAGCTCTTTCTAGTGCACCCAACAAAATAGATGTCTACTCTCACCTGAGGATGGAAACAGATCCCGTCTCCGAAAGGTTGTGTTCTCTTGTTTTTTAGAACACCGGCCAGTGGACAGAGTCCAACACTCCGGCAGCTCTGAGTACAAAATTTAATCCAAGTCCGTCCGGTATTTTCATAAATGAAAAACGCAAAGACAAGAGGACACAACTTGCCCTATATGCCTCTCTCTATATATTTCACACAATGAACGGGTAGAAATTGGACTTTTCACGGAAGATTGAAAGAGTCCACACAAGGATAACGCGTGTCTTGCACAATAAAGCGTCGAGTTGAGTTTGATTTCTTTTAGAAAGTATTCGTGACCCACTTTTAAAACAACGCGATAATTTTTTATGGATTACAAAGTAGCTGTCTTTATGTTATAATCTAGTCTCTTCATATAGTCTTTTATAAAGATGGTCTCTGCTGTTAAAAATTTACAAGACACGACTTCAACTTGAAAATAGTAGAACCTTGACTCTGGCATTTCTTTTGGTTGATTTAAGGACTTTCTAACTTTACAGTTGACCTGGGGGCTACGAGTAACAGAATTGTGGTTTCTTCATTAAACGTTTTAATTTATTTTATATTAATAGTGCCATAGTAGACTCTAGATGCCTGCGATGCTCTCTTTACAAGACCCTCCTTGGCTTATGTAAGCATTGTAGAGTTCTCATACAAGTTACCAGTGTTTTAATTATCGAAAACAGTGGTTTTGGATTCCTATGACTTCTTTGATCCTTCAGTTTTGCCCTTCTTCCGCGTCTAGAACTTAAGGTCCTGGCATAACATCGTGCCCATACAGACATCATAACCGTCAACTGCTTCACTTCTAGACCATCGTCTGCATGGTTTCTGCTGATTCGTTCTACAGAATGTCCGGATGAAAGGTATAAAAAATTACATCTCGGAAACTAATTGTCACACACGTATCCGGTTTATGTCATCGGAAAGGAAAACTCTGAAGGTTATTTTTTCATACCAGGCTTACGTGCACACGACAGCTGGAGGCCTTCGGCGAGCTAAGTATCAATTTTGACACTACAGGAACAGGTTCAATGCGTGTTGTAGCTAGCAGAGTTGCAATCTCTTATGGCTCTCCAGCGTCGTTTTAGAACGCAATACGTACGAACGTCGACCTCCTACACCAAAAGCATTCGGTTCTGGGAGAGCAAACTGAGGACTGCTGGTAGTCTGTTGCGTGTAAAATCTCCTGGAAAGACACGGACCTCTGAAGAATCGAGAGGCATTCCAGCGAAGTCCGCGCAAATCAATTCGTGCTGCTAGCTTGCAGCTACAAATTCTATGTTCAACAGTGTATGATGTGCTACACAAAAGGCTCCACTTAAGAGCTTAGAAGATTCAAATGATTCAGGCACTAAAACCGAATGACCAAGTAGCACGCACAAACATCGCTGTGGACGTGCTAGAAAGAATTTACACGTCACCCGATTTCCACCGCCAAGTGGGCTTCTCGGACGAGGCGACCTTCATGTCAGTGGAGTTGTAAATAGGTACAACTGCAGGATTTTGGACAGTCAAAATCCACATGTCACATGTGAGTTGGAGAGAGGCAGCCCCAGTGTGAACGTGTGGGCCGGCTTAATGCACGACAAGTTGATTGGACTGATTATCTTTTCGGAAAAGACTGTGATCGGACGTTAGTACTTGGACATGATGGAGCTGTATGCGCTGCCCCAATTACCAGCTCAGACTAACCTCCAACAGGACTGGGCGCCTCCACATTTCTGCCACCATGTTAGGAATCACCTGGACAGAGAGATGGCTGGGAGATGGATCGTCAGAAGTGGACCAATCGCTTGGCCCCCTAGGTCGCCAGATTTAATCCAACTGGATTTTTCTTGTGGGGTTATATGACGAACATTGTCTACCAGGTTAAGATCAACGACCTTCAACACCTGAAAGCCCGTACAAGGAACGCTGTGGCTACGGCAACACCAAACATGCTTCAAGCAACGTGGAACGAGGTAGAATATCGTCTGGATATTTGCCGTACCACCAAGAGAGCTCACATTGAAATGTATTTAGAAAGTTATATGCTCAGAAAAGACTTTTGTAGTTTCACTTTGTAATGGTGTAACCCATAAATGTGTATAATAAATGCTTCTTGAGATATAATTATTTTATTTTGGATACCTTTCATGAGGACACTCTGTATTTGTGACATCTAAAACAGAAATATCCTTCAACAAATTATACAAATCTCGATACTATCAATTGCTAAAAAGAAAATATAGGCAGTAATTCAAGTGTGAGAGATGTTGGCGTTGTGGACATGACACAAGCAAATTTACTATTTCAGCAGTTCAAATACCGCTTAAACTCAGTTCAGATTCGCCGAGGCTGTCGATTTGAAATAAGATCTGATTCAGACCAGTATTAATCTGAACCCATTAAAATTAGCTTCTGATCTAATCCCTGAAGATGTAACTTTCTGCGAACGAAAGGAGGAAGATTATTATACGTGTACCCAAATACCAAGCCATGAAAATATGTAGGACTAATCGAGGTAAATCTCCACGCATTATTATCCTCGGCATTAGATGGAAGCAAATGGTCATTACGTGTTAGACCGCTTTCCCCCAAAATTACGCCCCTGAGACTCACTGGAAAGGAGGCTGGTGAACCTCAGTTTATCTGGATGGGGAAGCCAAGAGTAAACCTAACTCTGTCTGGAATCGAACCCCCAAACGCTACCTATATGAACATAATATTTATTAATACGGTAGAGGTATTACAGAAATATAATGGCTTTCGACATATTTATATGTAACTACATACTCGTTTCACAAATCACAGCGTTTATTTTTGGACAAATATTTATCTAAATGGAGCCCGGTGCTACACGCTTGCAGATCATTGGCTCTCCTGCCAAAACTAAACACTTCAGATAAGTCTAGAGCGCTGTTTACTTGCGTCTGCAAATGTTATGAAGTACATCTTGCTACGGTTTACTCACAGATACAGCGCTGAAACGTAGAAAGCGTATCCATATTTCCTTTCGACTTCTTGTTTCGGTGTTATTTTTTTTTGATGGACGAAATAATCGTAACAATTTCTGGGTAGGTTGTTTGCATGTAACAGTCCAAATTACTATAGATATAACGGGTTTTAAACCTCGGAATTGTTTTTTTTCTGACGGCAAGTCTCAAATATTGAAGTAACAGCTGTCACCACAAACTTCTGAAATAACTGCAGCGGATGTGTGAGTCAGGTTCTTGAAGTGACGTCGGTTGTCACAAGCACAAAATGTGAACCATTCCTGCAGTTCGTACAACTAAATTCCTTGCTCGTACGTCCTTACTGGATGGCCTGTTTATTTCTTATCGAACATTTACTGTGTTAAGCCCACGCGGGTATACATAAATTTACCGTGGCTCAACCAAACTAAGGCGACTGCCGTTTTGAAACCATGATAGGAGCACGGTAACACTATCTTTTAGAACGCTATGACGTGGAGGTCATAAATGACAGATACTGAATCCGAATGCGAAATATTTCCCTCGCATTTAACAAGTGTGTTCACATTTATTTTATTTCTTGATTCAAATAACGACGATGTACCGCCTGCGAAGCTGTACAGTATGGAATGGTAAGTTATGAAGAATAATTGGGAAGGATAGAAGGGCCAAGGCCTACCTTAAGGGACAACAGGCATATGAAGGTTCTAAAAGAGCATAAAAATGTCTGAAGTAAATCCCAAATCCTAGGTCAGGATAGACGATTCCTCTATGCCGAGATATGTAAAATATAATTCATTTCGCTTAAAGTATATATAAATTTCTGGTAAAAACTTAACCTTGTAAGTGCAACAGCCGACAGTTTTATGGCATTGGTATTGAATCAAATTTTAAAATACTAGCCCCAATGGTTCTGTAAGTTATCGCCACCAAAGCGAAAGCTCAATTTAAGTTTCATAAGCAACACTCAGCTCCCCCCTTAAAAAAAAAAAAAAAGCAAATTTGTTTTAGTATCTGCTGTCACAGTTCACTTCAGAATTATATACGTATTGAGCGGCTCCATTACTGCACCCCCCTCACAAATGTGCCTTTGCTGCGCTACTACTCGTGTGAAAGTTTAAATCTGTAAGATCTGAGGTTTTCACGGCGGTGACTATGAAGAATTCCGTCTTCTGCGATGTGGTACCGTGTATATCTTGTGTGAACCGACGTTTCGGAGGAACGTATCACCTTCAACTTCAGGGTAGAAAATTCCAAGCGAGGAACCAGCGTGAGCAGGTGGCTGCAGGCACCTGAGGATTTTTCTACCCTGAAGATGGAAGCGATACTTTCCTCCGAAATTTCGGTTCACACAAGATCTACACGATGTCACATCCCAGAAGACGGCATTCTTCAAAGTTTAACAAGTATGAGGTTAGAGTGGCCTCTTAGTGGCATATCTTCTCCATCTGTGGGCGTTACAGTCCATGATGAACCTTGACCTTTTTCACAATCACTCGCCATTGGACCCGAGCCTGTGACTTTCGTCTTCAATTTCCAATGCCCACTGTCTTCATAGCTTCTTCAACTAAATTCAGCCACCTGATAGCAGGTCTGACTACTCGTCAAGTACCCTCTGGTTTATGTAGAATTAACTACTGCAAGAGGTCTGCTCCTGTGCTCTAAGAAGCTTCCAAGCTATCAAAACTACCCAATTTCGATCATTTTCACTATATCTGGTTCATTACAAAATTTATGAAGTTCGTGGTTATATCACGATCTGCAGATACCATTTTCCTTCATTGGGAATTTTTTTAATATGCTTCTTTTAAATATTCAGAGAATATTTCCATCTTCGCCTGTTGAGGGGCCGGGGGATGCGGTAACGTAGTTGGTTGAGGCACTATGCTACAAGTCGGAAGGTCACAGGTTTGAGTCCCGATGAGGTGCATTTTTTCAATTTATCTAATCATTCCAGCCGCACTATGGCCCTGTGGTCGACTCAGCCTCTAACAGAAATCAGTACCAGGAATCTTCCTGGGGGGTAAAGGGCGGCCGGCGTGTAAGGCTGACAACCTTCCCACCATCTGTGAGCCGACTGTCTAGAAAATGTGTGAGCCTCGACATCTCAAAATCCTACGGGCCTTCACTGCTTGTTACAGAGAAAGTTTTACCTTTTAGCTGTTGAGGGACCAAATTTCACTTCCATGGGTAAGCAGAGGTTTTACAAGCTCTTTATGTAGAGTACATTTTGTCTGTCTCCTTAATATTGTGAACTTGATCGTTTCTTTAGGCCATAACTACGTAGCTCAATTTGCCATTACAACTCTGTTTTATTTCAATAGCAATGTCAATGTCTTCTGTTACAGTAGATCCAAGATATTTAAATTCTCTCACCCTTTCAAACTTCTGATCACTGTAATAATTTTGTGAAAATCTGCCAACTGGTTCAAAAGTTGAAATTGGGGGCATCAAAGTAGACATATGCCCCATACACATTCATTCATTTTTACTTTACGCTGTACATCAAAATACGCTGATACAGAACATATCCATCTATATTATGGTTATGTATTTGGGGATGTGAATATTAGACAGGGTTTTGGATCGGATTTATCGACATCTTATATGTTCAACTTGTAATTGCGATTAATTACAGAGCTATCGTTATTTCCACACTTTACAGTTCAGTTACATACACTAGTGTCCTCGGTCTTCATTAGTCGTACCCTGGCAACGGATTCATGACAGTCTCACTATCACCGCAGTACACTATGAAGCCTTCTTTGCACAACTTAATTTCTTTGTTGCAATTTCTTTTCCATTACTGTGCCAACTGCAAACTCCAGAGACACTCAGATGCCTGAGATCCTCGTTATATAGCCTCGGGGTCGCCCCCACAGGAACTACCGATTCCTCTATTGTTGCGTGTTGATTCACTGCTGCAGATATGTTTACCGCACCGTTACGTTGCAACGGGTGCGACGATAATCACAGAAAACACACCTCTACTGCTGCACGCGTTTGCTTCCACTGGGAATGTGTTTACTCAACCGTTGCCTAGTAATGAACTATCCCGGCTTTCAGGAATCATGTCACATAATTAACGAAATAAATTAATTATTATGATATAAACTTATTAGAAATATAGCTTATTCTATGCATCTGCTTATTCAATTCAATGCTGCAAAAGGAATCCCATTTTTTACATTATTTTCCGGGAATACATCAATCCAAATTTCATTTCATACTATGGAGCATATGAGGTAAAAGTTGTCCCTGTGCTTAACTAATTAAGAACTACATCAAGAAGATCAAGAAGACTTATGGGGGAATGGATGTATAGATCCACCTCTTCTTAACCTCAGCACTAGTTGTGAGGCATTCAGGAGCACAGGCCCATTATATTGTTTATAACATCTAATTTCTTTTGATGCAGTGATATTAATGCTGACACATTGTGCAGGCATATTAGTAATGATTTGGTGATCTCACAAGCCTCCTTTCTTTACACAGGGAAGGAAAGGGTAATAATAAACCATCTCTATACCAAGTTTCATGAAAATATGTCACACGCCTCAAAAAGAGATATGTAAAAGTTCATTTATGTCCCTAAAAAAACAAGACTAGATCATACTTGCCCCAGTGCCTACTATACTGAGTTTGATGAGACAGTTTGCAGGCCATTACTTGTGGTCTAATATAAGGAAATGATGAAACAGGTGGTTTTTAAAATGTTCCTAGAGGAATGGAAAGGTAGTCCCATAAAAAAAGAGTACAACATAAATCCTGAAGTATCAAAAAACGTGTTCTATCTTTTAATATGGTCCAATGTACAAAGTTGATTTACATCTTGACATTTTCAATTATTATTAATTTAAAAAACCAAACTAATTCTGATCAAGTTTTCTTATCAAGGTTTGTTTAGAATTAAATTAAAGATAATTCCAGTTAGTCTTTATACAATATATACAGTAGGTATGGCAAAAATGTGGCTCATAATCTGTATGCAGCTCTTCCAAATTGTTCGTACAGCTTGCAGGAAAAAACAGGAACAGATTAAATATACAGTATCTGTTATGTGGAAGACATGAACCATAAACCTTACAACATCCAATCCATGCTTGTTTGCGGCTCCTGAACTTCTGAAAATTATGTGTGGCTCTGACATTCAAGAATTTTGTACATCCTTGGTATACATTTTTATTTATTTATTTTTTTTTACACTGATATGTTGGGTTTTTGGACTTTATCCATCGTCCTGGTTTTTAAGATAACAAATAAAAACACGACGTTCCGGAAACTGGATCTGTTTCCGTCCTCAGGTGAAGGAAAACACCTATTCTGTTGGGTCCGTTAGAAAGAGCTAGCCTCAATCACTGGTCCAGTGACTGACGATGGACGATGGATAAAGTCCAAAAACCCAATATATCAGTGTGTTATACACCATCGTCAGAATCCTATAGTAACTATAAGAAGAATGTCTGGCTCTATGTATGATGTATGATGATTCTGGACCAGTGATTGAGGCTAGCTCATAAATTAATTATTATGAGAATAGGTGTTTCCCTTTTCCTTCACCTGAGGACGGAAACAGATCCAGTTTCCGAAACGTCGTGTTTTTATTTATCTTAAAAACCAGGACGATGGATAAAGTCCAAAAACCCAATATATCAGTGTGTTATACACCATCGTCAGAATCCTATAGTAACTATTTTTTTTTTTAATTTTAGGTTCTGAAGGCTCACATCTTGTAGGTTTTCACATTACTCATAAACCTAATACAAATGACATCTAAAGGCTTGTGACAGTGTGTTATACATGTACTTATAATATGCCACCAAACAACTTTGTAAAAGAACTCTAATTCACTTTTGCCACCATCAACCAAAATATTATGCTAGGTAAACCTTTTACTGTTTTGCAGTCTTTTAAAAATATAAATAAATATCTTAGTTCACATTCACACTTTTTAAGTATACATCACCACACAAAACTGTAGGACCCTGTACTGAATGGAACTAGCTTTGCTGTCACCTCACAAAGCAGCATAGCTACCATGCAGTTATCACTGCTAACAGAGAATACCATGTTTCATACCATGGCTGCCACAAAAACTTGTTTAATTACTATCTCCGCTGCTGATGTATGAATGAGACACACAGTTCACTAGTAAGTCTGACAAAGGAATTGTGGTCCTTCTCAACCTTAAAACACACAATCTTTTACAGTTACCATAAAAGTTATTTTCTGTTAAAGCAAAAACTCTGAAATAAGCATGAGTATTTAAAACTCAAATTCACACTTCCTGTTAAAACTTCCTTACTGGAAGTATGCATAACAGCAACTTGAAGAATACCGTTTTGACAAATTCATAACAATTCTTATTTAGGTATCTGGACTCAAATTTTCAAGACTTACATACACCACACCATCACACTGAGATATCACATTATGGAGTCATACAATTAATAGAATTGTGCCACACATGCACACAAACATGCGCTGCTTCTGTTTCGAACATAACAGTATATTCAGCTGGCACTTTCTTCATAAAATAAAAATAAAAAATGTTACAAAAATGAATGAATGCAGAGATATGAATGCAAAATTAAAACAGCATTTTTCAACTGTTTGCAGTTTTACTTTCTATCAAAAGCTTTAAAAAATGTCACCCACCTCCATTTTTGTATCAGAATACCAATACTGTTTTTCTGGGGGAGGGGATAAACACCATAAGGCAACTCAAATTATCTTCCTAGTGTTCCAAACTATCTATGACAAGACTCTTAAAAAAATGCAACAAAATGTTGAATGTTATATATAAACTCAAAGAATGTTTCCTAACCTACTGAAATTCACTATGTTTCTACACACATGAAAATGGTATTCAATTTCTTCCAAGATTTTTCATAACATACTGCACTCAATTTTTCCCACGATTTACCTGCTCAGTGAGGCAAGTTGTCTCAAATTGTTCACACTGTCAACCAGTCCTTTTGCTGAGAGAGACTTGGAAAATTTACCTAAAATAAGGAATAAGACTGGGAAAATTATCTGGCCATGAGAACTTGCTAACTAAGGAACGTTATTTCATTGTGAAAATGCACTCCAGCCTGCTGGAACATTGTGTTCCATTTCTCCTCTAACAGTTCATAGCCACAAGCTTTATGTAAAGCGGACTTCAAACAAGGCATATACATAATTACTGCAGCTGGCCAACCTGTACTCTCCTTGGATGCACATTCAGTAAGTGCAAATGAAAGGCTGTGCCATAGCTCAAGCAGTTAGTTGCTGGCTTCCAACTGCGGTGGCCCGGGTTTGGTCAAGTGGGATTTGTGGTGGACAAAGTGGCGCTGGGGCAGGTTTTCTCTGAGTACTTCGGTATCCCTGCCAATCTTAATTCTACCAAATTCTCCATCATCATTTTCACCTGGGGCATGTACAATACGCCAATCAGTGGCCACCGTGCTGAGTGGACACAGTTGGACTCCACACCCCCCCCCCTAAGTGAATATCTTAACTGCAAATGAATGACACCATGCAATATGGAAGTCACATCTGCTGGCATCTTGCATTCTTCTTATAATATTCTCAATGAACAACTGTCACTGATGATTTCTCATGTACTGAGGCCACTCTGGAAACTATGCTATTAGCACAATGACAATATCACTGTCACTGTTCAACAGTTGTTTGGCTTGGCTTTCAATTTGATCTTTCTCTTCTCACAATAAATTTCTGAGACCAGAAAATTATTCTGAATTGCCCTGTGTGTGTGTGTGTGTGTGTGTGTGGGTGTACGTAATATGTCATTCCTGCATTCATTTACTCATGCACACTCCAATATTATATAGGATATATAATGTGTATAATGGGGGCAGTCTACACAACGATAATCCTGAAAAATAGACACTATCATATCAATATCTGTTTTATTTCGCTGTTAACACTACATGTTTCGGTCCTTATACTGGGCCGCCCACAAATTTCCAATATAAAAATTAAACCCCGATAAAACTTACACAAACAGCATTAACTGCATATAAAGATAAAACAAAATGGGCCACCTTCACATATATTGGCTCAGAAACTACAAACATTACTAACTTATTTCGGAATACAAACCTTAAACTTGCTTATAAGATGACTAATACAATTAAACATCATTGAAGCCTGAAGGAATACCAGGAGACGTATATAACCTGAGTGGTATATACCAGCTACAATGTGGTGAATGTCCATTCAAATATATCAGACAGACAGGACGCACATTCAGTGTCTGCCACAGAGAACATATAATTGCTATCAGGACTAATAAACAAAATTCCAAATTTGCACTACACATTTTGGAAACTGTACATACATATGATACAATGGACCAGAACATGAAAATAGTACATACAGAAGGAAAGTGTAACGCCGTGTCTGCATTATGTCCCCCCTTTCTTACTACCTTCCCCCTTCCAACGTTCCACTTCCTGGTTCCCATCAGCTGAGGTCCACCGTGAGTGTTCCATTCTGTTGCGGGAGCTTGAACTGTTCAGTCGATTCACTCTTCTCCTGGTCTGTACGATTGTGACTGGTTGATTGTCAGAGGCCTATTACCTCCAGGGACTTACATTGTATTCACATTTATTATTTAATATACATATTATCATTTGATATATTTGTTATAGCGTCTTTAAGTTGGTACGTCCTACCCAAAAACCAAATTTCGGTCTTCAAGACCTTTTCAAGTTTCAAAAGGGACCCAAAATTAACACATTAGAAATATATCATATACACGACATAATGAAGAAAGGTCTACATTTGAACGATACATTTACCAATATGCATAATCCCATATTCGATATTCTAATAAAAACACACACACACACCAAATATCCCCACCCCTTCAAATTCAATTTATGCATTTAAAACTCAAAAGAACACAATATGGATCCATATTGAAATTAGATGTAATTCAAGAACTAGGACTAGTATCATTGTACACCTGATGATGGCCCAATATAAGGGCCGAAACATGTAGCTCCAACAGCAAAATAAAACAAATGTCAATACGATAGTGTCTATTTTATTTTTCAGGTATATTGTTGTGTACACTGCCCCCATTATACACATTATATATATCCTATATATGGCACACAACAGGATGCATACTATTAAGATCCAATATTATAATCACACAGACCTGTTGGTTATCTTTAGATTCTCTTTATATACTTGTTCACAGCCTTTTTTATGTATGCATATTTCTTTTACACAAAATAATGCTCTTGTAAAAATCTTACAGTTTTAATAAACACAAACAATTATCTAATTACCCTTAGACAAATTGAACTGCTCCCATTTTTAACATATTTGAGGTAGTTTGGTTATATAACTTTGATATCCCTTAAATAAAGGGAAGAAGCGTATTTCAATGTCTCATAATTACCAACAAATTGTTAATGATGTAGGAAATAGGCACATAATAACAAATATTAACCTTACTGTAAGACTCGTAACTTTAAAAATAAATATCATACTTGTGAAGCTCAAAACCTGGTTTAAAGCATCCAATCACAGTGGAGAAGCAAGAAAATAAAATATGTTAAAAAGATGTGATTTATTAAAGTACGGTGAGTATCTAATATTGTTCTTTCACAGGAAAAATTCTTATTGATAGTTTACATCACCTATACACAGTATCAGCAAAATTGCATAAGGGTTCAGGAACTGAATGTATCTTAGCTTACTTCACAACACTCTGTAATTTGTGTACGATAATAATGACAAAACACAAGATGAATGTAAATAATGAATTAGAAAAGATATGGACGGAGAACATTACAGCTTATTTTAAGTTAGTATCTCAGCATCAGTCTGTAAGAAAACCACACACATCACAATCAGGACAGACAGTCTCTAGACCAAGATCCAAACTTGGAACTTTCAAAATGTGAGACAGGAATGTCTAATGTATTTCTCATTCTAATTCTTTCAAAATACAAGTAAAAATCATTCACTATTATTTAGCCTCACATATCACATTTCATCTTACCACATAATTATTCTTGTATATACCTCAAGTGAAGCATAGTTCACAGTTGCATTTTTCACAATTTGTTTCTGTACTTTCTACACAGCCCCCCCATCATAGGGACAGAACCTTTTTGTGATGTAGAGGACTGCAAGCAACAATGAAGCAAAGTCATACCAGTGTGCTGCAGCTACTGGTGGGACACAGCCCTTGCTGGACTGGCTGAACATAAGCAGCTACATAAAGAGTGTGCCAGAACAGATAAAGCAACTCCAATAGCAACAGTAAAGGCACACTTCCCACAGAAAGAACTCCCCCCCCTTCTCACGTGCGCGCACACACACCTACCAGTCTGGAAACAGAAAGATGACACTAGACATTCCCAGCACAGCAACAGTAATGCTATTAGGGATGATTTTATTATTCAGACTCAAGGGATCAGTGATTAGGAAGAATGAAGGAATTAATATGGTTACAAGACGTGGAATGTTACAGGAGCAGTAAACAAAATACAATGCTTAGTGGAAGAATTGGCTGCCAGTTTGTAGATATAGGAGTATAAATGGGAACTTGAACAGAATAAATAGAACATTATTTCAACATTTTTAGGTATTCCTCAAGAAAAACAGGAAGTGGCAGGACAAGCCAATTTAATAAAAGGTTGGCAAAACATATTTCACAGCTATAATTTGTGGATGAATGGATTATCATCTTGCAACATTAAATTAACAGGCATTATACAATAATAATAATAGGTGCCCATAGGCTGGCAGAGGAGAAAAGTTGATAGATCACAGTTCTATAAACAGCAACACAAACAAGTCATTAAATTCAGTAGAAACATCTGCTGATGCAAAATTTTAGTAGGAGCTATGAATGCCATATCTGACAATCAACTAACCCAATGAGAAGCTGAAACCAACACTGAGCCAACAATTAATTACAATGGTAAACAATTAATAGAATTCATGATATATAATGAACTAAAAATAATGAATAAATTAAGACATTCAAAATGTACTTGGACAGCAAAGGATAGCATAACAAGTATGACAAACAAGAAAACACCATCAGGTATAAAAGATGTATGTTTATAAAAGCAGTTTTTTACACCGAGATCACTGATTAGTTGAAAAAGGGATATTACTGCCAGCAAAACAGAGAAAGCACAAAACCAAATACATTCAAATAAATAAGTGCTTAATGCTGAAAGACAAAAGTAATAAACATTTTCTTTCTGCAAGAGAAGAAGCTGTTTTGAAGAGACCCATGAGCAATAACATCAGAAAATAAATATAATTTTAAAAATACACTAATGAAGCAACAGTAAAAAGGTAAGAACATAAAAGAAATGGGCATTTAGAATGAACAACAGAACTAATAAAAGGTAAAAAAATCTTGAAGCACATAGAAATAAATTCTGGAGAATCTCAGAAGGGCTGTGACTAAAAGAAATATAGCAGAACAAAAAATTAAGAGAATACCTACAGAAAGCTAGGAAATGGAAAACTGTATATGGCTATAGAATTCTGAAAGAACTGAATAAGGATGAGAAAGAGACAAGTGATATAAACCAAATATCAGAAACAATAATTGCTGACTGAAGAATGAACTCATAAAGAGAACGATCACCAATATAAATACAAGAAGGCACAGATCCGTATCCTATGGAAGAAATCATGGAAATCCTTAAGATCTTCCAAAACATAAAATCTTCTGGACATGACAATATAAATATACTGAAACCTTCAAGTACGTCCCAAATTTGCTATACAAATTTTTAAATTTATTGAAAATATGTTTAATGACAGGGAAAAGAGTGCAATATAGTACTTGTTAAATCTGTTTTTAATAGGGATGAAAGCAGCAACTGTAGTATTTATAGAGGCAGTATTCAAGTGAATTCAGGACATAAAATACGTGAAAAATATTGATAACAGCACATACCAACCTATTAGTAGAAAAGGCTGAATTTTGGAGAGATCAATCAATATTAGATTGTGAGTAAATATACAAGCTAAAATGAATTCTGAATAGTTTTATTGTTATTACATATTCTACAATTACTGATAAATGTTTACATGCTGTCCATTATTTACTACGATCCATCTAACCCGGCCTTCGAACTCTGAGACAAAACTGTTCAACGCAGCTGGAGGGATTAAAGTCACAGCATCAGCAACGTAATGCTGAGTTCTCCAGGGTCCCTTGGTTTGCTGCTGCAGATTTTACTTTTTAAAATCTCAAGGTACAAAATGCTGCTGATGGTTAATTCACCAACCTACCAGTCCACAGGTTTGTGAACGTGATACGCACATCAAATATTTACTTTAAGTGAATCTCTCTTTTATCCCCACAATTCATTCAAATTTTCTTCTTTCCATATCCTATTACTGCAATGATTTAATCCTGCCTGTTAAATTAAATATTGCCTCATCATTAAAAATGAGTTTTGATAGAAGAAACATTCAGAGATATTGGGTTTTCGGACTTTATCCACCGTCATGGATTTTAAGATAACTAAGAAAAACCTGAGGACGGAAACAGATCCAGTTTCCGAAACGTCGTGTTTTTCTTAGTTATCTTGAAAACAAGGACAATGGATAAAGTCTGAAAACCCGATATTTCTGTGTTATACACCATCGTCAGAATCCTATAGTAACTAACTAAAAGAAACATTGTCTCATGCTAGTAACCAGGCATGGGGTTTGGACCGCTAACTGAATTTACTGATGGTTCATAACTCATATAACAATACCACTACACACTTAACAAATTACTAGCACAAGATGCCTCCATCTCTCACAGTCTTCATTAGTCATTACTTGGTTTTGGTTCCCAACAATGGAGATTCTTCTGTTCTCATGCTTATGTCATTGCTGGCTGGCTACTAGTTCACAATTAACTCTCTCAATGGTTGACAATCGACTGACTGCTAAGTTGCTATAAAGTCGAAGTCAAATCAAGACAAATTTATGTTTCAACCAATGGTCAATCGGCCAGTCTGTCTTGGTGTCAAGAATCCATCTTGAGCCCAAGACCAGATTTTTGTTACTGTCAGACAGCTGTGGATCTCCCTCTCTAATGTGAGGATTGGTCTGTTAAAGTGAAGTTACAACTGATGGTCAGTCAGTCAATCTTAGTGTAAGACCAGATTTTTGTTACTGTTAGACAGCTGTGGGGTTTACTGACATGGGGCACCCTTTCAGATGAGAGGACAGGTCTGTCATTTACAACTGCTGCTGGCCCTAGCCAGCGCAGTCATTCTCGAGTCAGAGTCCTGCAGAACTCGTGATCATATTTTACTGTCCAAGAGTCAACACTCCCTCAACCTAGAGGGTCACGTCCCTGTATTTATATCCACCATTTTCATTGCCTTCTATGACTTGCAGGGCTACGGTGGAGGTATTTGAATCTACCTCTACACAGGATGGATGGGTCTGTCATTGCTGGCCCTCACTATATAGCCTTGACAAAGACCACACACAAAACAACCCCCTCCCCCAACAATTCTTCCACTTCTGCATGTATGCCTGTTGCCTTGGAAATATGTTTACCCAGCCGTTACCATGCAAACAAGTTTAATCATGTCAGATTGCTCCCTCCTTACAGCTGCCCATCTCAAGTAGCCCCAGGGCGTACTGCCATTTCTCGTTCTGGTTTGTGGGGAGACAGCTTTCAAAGGTGGCTGGTGCTCCTACAGCACTAGCACATAAGCCATCGGTAGTCTCTTCTTTTATTTGGGTGGGGCCTGGCTCCTCCACAATGTCCTGACACTTTTTTTCCAGGGTCTGGCTGCTAGGAACATGGGCCTTCAGCTTGATGGCTTGCCTTGTTGACTGTTTTCTCACTTCCCAGAAGTAACTGCTATTTTATGCCTCAGTGTCTTATCCCATTGCTGAATGCCTTGAGTGGGCCCCTGTGAATGTGGTCCTCATGTAATGAAGAAAATGCAGAGTGGGTTGACTGCTCAATGGCAGTAGTACCCACCTACACAGGCTCACCATCATCTTGGATCTGTCTTTTCGGTTGATTTTAGGCATCCTAGGGCCCAATGTTGGTTCCAAATTCATCCTCAGTTGCCCTGTCTCCTCATGTCCCTCCTTTAGGGACTCTGTGTAGAACTAGCCTGGTCCTGTAGGGTAGTAAGAATGTGCATGACTTCTGTGCATGGTGCCCAGGTATAGTTCTCTAACAGTGCCTCTTTCTTTTCTTGACCGGCCTCCATTAATCCTTGGCTGGTGCTCACTGTGACCTGTCTCTTATCTTGATGGGCCTTCATCATTTCACAACTGGCTTTCGTTTCTTCTAAGTTGGTTTTCATTTTGGCACTCATCTGTTCTTGGCTGGCTCCCACCTCTTCTTGATGGGATTTCATTTCTTACAGACAGGAACCCATCTGGGCCAGCAGGAATTCCATCACCTGTTCCATTTTCATAGTATGGCAATACAGCAGTCTAACAAAGTCTTCAATCTGATCCAATTAATCTCACTTGACACCTGCTGTCACATTAGGGACTAGGCACAGTGTTCTGACAGGTAACTGGATATACTGAAGGCTTATAACTCGTAATGACAAACAATTATAACACTACCACTAATCTACACTTAACAAATCACTATAGCACAGACTGTTTCTGTCTGTTATAATCTTCACCAGTCACTGCTTAGTTACAATTCCCAGCAATGGATAACCTTCAACTCTCATGCTTATGTCACTGCCAGTTGGCTACCATCTCACAACTGTCAACTCTCAACAAACTAACTTCAAAGTCAAAGTTATGTCATGACTGCCAGTCAGTCAGCCAGTCTGTTATGGTGCCAAGCCCCATCTGGGCCCCCTCTTTGATGACGGGATGGGTCTGTCATTTACAATTGCTGCTGGCCCTCACTAATGCAGTTATTCTTGGGTATGAGTCCTGCATCACTCATGACCATAATTTAATGTCTCAAAGTTGCAACTCCCACAACTTGGAGGGCCAGGTCCCTGTATCCTCCAGGAACAGGTTGGCCCAGTTATAACCCCCCCCCACATCTTTTGCTGCCTTCAACTTACTGGGCTACAGTGGAATTTCAGATCTGTCTTCACTAAGTTCAGTTGGTCAATCAGTTAAGTTGCTGCTGGTCTTCACCAGCACAGTCATTTCTGGTTTCAGTCTCCTTGAGATCTATAATCAAGATTTTTATTGAAGAAAGCAGTCTTCTGGGATGTGGCGCCATGTAGATATTGTGTTAACCGATGTTTCAGAGGAACGTATCGCCTCCATCTTCAGGGTAGAAGAAAAATAGCTAATAGCACCTACTCACACTGATTCTTCACTTGTGGATTTTCTTCTTTTTTCTTCTACCTTGAAGGTGGAGGTGATACGTTCCTCCAAAACGTTGGTTAACACAATATCTAAAAGGTGCCAAATCCCAGAAGACTGCTTTCTTCATACTCACTGCCGTGAAACCTTAAATTTTACAAGATTTTTATTCTCTCCTACACATGTACATTTCAAAATGCACCATCCTTTTCGATAGAGGAGGTATCAGTCTTTCTATATAGTGTGAACTGTTTTCATTTTATAACTTCAGAACCTCAGTTCTTGAAGGATATCATGAACAGAGCTTTTCAGAAAGTTTAACTCAAATGATGTTTTCCTGACTGACTTTCAGGACTGTCAGTAAATACTTCCCTAACAGCATTCACCCTTTCATTTGACTTTATTGGCATTCCAGTTTCCCCTTCAGGACAGGTCTTCTAACCTCAAACTGATCGCCCACACCTTTGTATAGCATGTTGCTGTTTGTTAATTTCACACTGAAAATGCCTTTTGGCTTGAATGACTGAAGCATATTCATATAAAATCTTCCAATTTTTTTTTCCCTTGAAGATATGTCATTATATCAAAAAACTGAGTTTCTCCTGAAACAGAAAGCATCAATAAATATTGAAAACAAACTAAAATGTATAAGTCTAATGCATATATCCACATCAAATTCATGTGAGATCCTAAATAACAATAAAACTATTCAATATCCTTTTTGCTGTATTCAGTTCCAGATGCAATGTATTTTCATCAAACAAAAATGAAAGAAGAGAGTATTATCTGAATAGTCTCCTACTGTTTGAAGGTTATGACAAGGCTTCTGACAATGCAAGCTGAAAGAAATTATGGGCAATTCTTATGAAAAGAGCTATCCAAAAATCACACAGAAGTAATACAGATCCTACACAAACATACTTTCAAAAACCAGCAGATATAAAACATCAAACCTGGAAACTTTAAAATGTATTTGTGTTTATTTAATAATCCAGTGATGTATGCAGATTATACAGTGGTGAATGATATGATAATTAAAAAAATTGGAAAGAATATGGATAGAAGCAGTTGTAGCCTAATTAAAGGTACTATCCCAGAATTAGTCTGGAGGGGCTGAGGAAAACCATAAAAATCTGTGCCAGGATAGCAGGTGCATCCTCACCAAAGTTCAAACCAGGAACTTCCTAAACACAAGTCAGATGATGTAGTTTTTGAGGTTTTCACAGCGATGACTATGAAGAAAGTTGTCTTCTGGGTTTAGGCGCCGTGTATTCTTCGTTTTGGCCGACGTTTCGGAGGATCGTATCGCCTCCATCTTCAGAGCAGTTGAATGGCTTGGAATGCAGAGAGCAGTAGCTGTAGTGATACTGCACTTCCTGTCACTACAGCTACTGCTCTCTGCATTCCAAGCCATTCAACTGCTCTGAAGATGGAGGCGATACGATCCTCCGAAACGTCGGCCAAAACGAAGAATACACGGCGCCTAAACCCAGAAGACGACTTTCTTCACAAGTCAGATGAGTTTCCACTTGACTTGCTTGCTTGGCAAAAAGTTGGAAGAAATAAACATAGGACTGGCACACTGGCGCCCTCTTTCACCCATTCTTTTTGATGTTTTTATCAGCAAAAACGTTATAAGATGGCACAAGAATGATAATTTTAGTCAGTGAGATGACATAAAATTGTCTTTTATTTGTGAATGAATATGTTTTCTTTGAAAACTCTGAAGATAATTTACAAAGAGCAACTTATCTGTTACACGAAAAGAACGCAATTTTAAAACTGAAAATTCAGAAAATGAAGACAATGACACTCAGATGGACACAACATATGGGATTCAAAATTGTAACTTTAGACAGAAAAACTGACCAAGTTAACAATTTCATGTATCCAGATTATGTTTCATATTAGGAAATATGGACACTGATAACACAATTATAGTTTCAAAAGATGAATGGAACAATACTCACAATCTTAAAAAACAGCAAAAAAAATAAAGGAAAGTCAAAATCAATAAAGCAATGGCAGTGCCAGTATGGACTCTTGGCAGAGAACATAAAGATGCAAATTTCCACAGCAGGAATGCATATTTTTAACTGACATTACACAAAATCTGCAGTGGCAATATACAAGGTGTGTCCCAAAAGTCATGACATATATTTCTTTCCCACACTCCTACTGGTCGCAGCGCGCTGGAATCGGTTGGGTTGGTGGGGGGGAGGCCTTCAGCTTCACAGCGCACCCAAGGTCAGTCTGCTCGAGCATCGGAGGCATCAGTATCGCTGATTTAGTGCACCTGTGTTTTGTGACCATCTCACGGCGCGTGGTGGCGGATACTTTCGAACAACGTTGGGCAGTCAGGTTCTGCACAAAGCTCAACAAAAAAGCTGCCAAAACTCATGAACTGCTTAAGCAAGCCTACAGGGAGTCTGCTCTATCATATGTGCAAGTTTCAAGGTGGGTGAAGGAATTTAAGGTGGGCCAGGAAGGAGTGGAAGATGACCCCCGCTCTGGACGGCCATCAACAAGTAAAACTGATGAAAATGTGACTCGTGTGCGTGACTTGTTGAATACTGACCGTAGAATGACTGTCCGGTTGTTAGCCGACACTCTGAACATTCCAAAAACCGTTGTGCATCGCATCGTTATGGACGAATTGAACATGTGAAAGGTGTGCGCCAAGCCGGACCCCAAATTTTTGACGGATGAGCAAAAGGCCAATCGAGCGTTGATCACGAGTGAATTGAAGGAACGTGTGGAAATTGAACCTCATTATTTAGACTGTGTTATAAGCGGCCTCCATAGTCTAGAGGTAATGTTCCCACCTCATGACTTGTAGTACGCGGGTTCAAATACTCGGTGGAGGTCGTCGAATTTTTAAGGGCGGAAAAATTCAGGGAACAAGTCATCCAGGAGGGACTTTAAGCCGTGGGTCCCGTGTCGTAGCTTTATGGCACGTAAAAGAACCTCATATTGCCTAAGGAGGTCACAGAGCCAAATTGCGGACGTTTCCCGCTCAACAGCAGTCTCTAATACCTCTGATAGATGGGGGAAGCATTATAGATACCTCTCAGCCAATAGAGCCGGTCTCGCTGGCTGGGCGGGACTGATGGTAAGTACCAATACCGGTAGGATATAGAGACTGGTAGAAATCATAGAGGGAAGCACAATGGACCAATTATAGGTCTAAGTGCATGGGGAAACCCACCCTCTTCAAATAACTAACTAACTAGACTGTGTTATTACACCGTTTTGAAAGCATTCAGGCTGTTCAAGCGGCCATGACAACAGCTTTAAATGAGGTTCCCGTCGAGGCCTTTGAGGGGGCGTACTGGGCATGTGAGAGTCAGTGGAAAAAATGTGTAGATGCTCATGGACAGTACTTTGAAGAATATTAACACTTTGTACTGATATCATCAATAAATTTAAAAAATACATATATATATATTTCATGACTTTTGGGACACACCTTGTAAATGAAAGGATCTTAGATTACATACACATTCCAAGAACACACAGAAAAGATACCAAATAACAGAATTCCATTAAGGAAGTGTATAAAACCACAATTTTGTGCATATTTAGGGCTAAAATATTACAAAGTCAAGCTATGCTACAAGCCGGAAGGTCGCAGGTTCAAGTCCCTATGAGGTCATTGGATTTTTTCAGTTGACCTAATTCTTCCAGCCGCAGTAGGCCCGGGGGTTTACTCAGCCTCTAACAGAAATGAGTACCACAAATTAATTAAATAATTTTCCTGGGGAGTAAAGCACGGCCAGCGCGTAAGGCTGACAACCTTACCGCCATCTTTGAGCAGACTGTGTAGATAATGTGGGAGCCTCAACCTCTCACAACCCTATGGGCCTTCACGGCCTGATACAGGGATAGCTTTACTCTTACTTTCATAGGCTCTCACATCCCCCCCTTGGATTCTTATATGCCGCTCTGTGGGGTGCTCCATCAGTTGAGAACCACTGATGTAAATGGCACAAAAAGGTATGAGACAGACTGCCAGAGAGAGACAGAGAGAGAACTACTGGATCAATGTAAAATAAATAAATAAACTGTTCGGTAGTCTGTTCAAGGAATGTATAAGAGAAGCTTTTATGTTGATTACCACCCTAAAGAAAAGACAAAAATAGATGGTATGAATAAATACAGCCTGCAGGAGACCTCACTTGGGGGTCATGGACAGGTGGTTTTATGGAGAATGGATTTTACTTGTATTTCAGTTATGGACATTAATGATTATTAATCTGTGACAATATGGTAGAATGCTCATTCATGGTCTACTACAAGCAACTCTTGATAAGTGTGTTTATAACAGTGCTAGAAATTGATGCACTAACTGAAAATCAATTTTCTAGAAGAATGCACATACTAAGGAAAATGCTAACCTGACCTAACTTTATGGACCTGGACAGACACACAAATACCAATTTAAATCTGGATTTATTTTACCATTTACTATACATTTAGTATGACTAGATGCTTGCAAAAGATGAAGCACTCTATTTTATTTACAAAGAACATGCTACAATTGGGCAACATGATTCTTCTATCTTTTATAGTGCCACATTATCTTTTAGCTAAAATGTACATAACTAGAACAGGCAGGTGGTTGGATAAAATTAAATAAATCCCAAAATGAAAACTGGTATTCAAACATATTCTAAACGTGGGATGTCTGAAATCAAGTACCTATCCTTCTATTCCCTGAACGTCTGGAGGCAAATCACACTGAATAATGTGAGATCCAACAAAGTAAAGGCCACTTAACAGAGCTTTTTAAAAAAAATATTAGAGGTCATGCCACGATACTTCACAGCACACAAAAAGATTCATACCCCTGTCAGTCAATGTAGATACAAACTTCATAGCTTCCATGTTACGAGACAAGAATAATACGACAATATATAGCTAATGGGCGTGAAAAAACAGAAGAAATGCATGGAGTTCATATTACAATTTTAAGAGCAATGATAATAATGCATATATAAATTATAGTTTGGTTTTTAAATTGCATAACAGTTCAATGAATTACAGAAGACAAAATTGAATCACAATATAAAAAAATGACAACAAATATAGGACTGCCACTAGAAAAATCATACATGATTTTGTTATAACAAAATGTACCAAAAGTAATAAACACTGTTTCATCCAATCTTCACATTTCATGAATACACAGAGGGGAATCACTCTGTATGCTCATCCCACAAAGCACTTCACACATTTGGGATTAACTTAATATAAGATGTACTGATATCTGTCACGCTAATTTCAT
The DNA here is from genome assembly GCF_002891405.2 of Cryptotermes secundus. Classification (NCBI taxonomy): domain Eukaryota; kingdom Metazoa; phylum Arthropoda; class Insecta; order Blattodea; family Kalotermitidae; genus Cryptotermes; species Cryptotermes secundus. The sequence continues at coordinate 105,155 of NW_019731236.1, read as the reverse complement.
TACAGTTCACATTTGCTGAATCAATTTGCTGGAACACTAACAGAATCGGGCCCACTCAAATCTAACCTCTGTTAGACTCATTAACATGCTGCAAAGGCAATCAATTTGTTTTGCTCAGTATTCCTGCAAACAGATCACTGAAGGTCACAGTGCAAGGGCTGGATTTTATGGCCCACCGCTTACACACATACCTAGTATTCCTGCATCCCTTTGTCACACTGGATGAGTCAAGTCAAATGAAACTGAGTATCCACCTTTGCAGCATCATATGTGCAATGAATCAGATTCGATTCAGTTTGACTGAACCTGATTTGGTTAGTGTGACAACGAGTCCAAGACTCCCAGATTATACAACACCATCAAATAGTTTTCTTCATTAAAAACTCTATCAAAAATATAATGTGAACTCTATGCTGGCATTGTTTTTGAAAATGTTTAAAGAAGATTAATGCTGTTCCATCATCTACACGCACAAAACCTGGTGAAGAATACGTGATCATGCACGAGGTGGAAGTGAAATGAGCTCCTCAAACTGACAATCACTGTGAGTGTTTTGAATGTGGCTTAGGGCACAGATGCTTGTCCTGTGGCATTACAAGCTTTGTGATGACTGAATCCAAGTATTGTTACCACTCATCTTAGTACAGACTTAGAGAATCCATAAAGCAGAGGATGCCCTGGCTATGATGCCACAGAAAATTAAATAACAGCTTTCTTTCAATATTCATTCTATTTTCACATTTACTTTACACACAACGGTGGAAAGGTGTATTCATTCATTGAAATTACAACTATACTGTTAAGTGAGTTATCACACAGCTAAGAAACTGTTTTTTTTTTATTGCTACTGTGGTGGGACTAAGTCCCTTGTACTGTGGCCACTTCTGGCCTATTGTACCAGCCCCAGATGATAGGTGAGGGTGATTGTGGAGTAATTAGTGGAATGAAGATTGGCAGGGGAAACCGAAGTACTCAGAGAAAACCTGCCCCAGCGCCACTTTGTCCACCACAAATCCCACTTGACCAAACCTGGGATCGAACCCAGGCCGCCGCGGTGGGAAGCCAGCGACTAACCGCTTGAGCTATGGCTTGGCATAAGAAACTGTTAGTGACAGGTGTTAATAACACCCATATTTTATTTCTGTACCAATTCTTTATACAATGAGCCTTTTATAAATTCATGAACTCAGATTCCTGTAAAACTAGGGCTACAGAAAACACACAAAAAAATACATATATAAAAATCTCCTAATAACGTATGTGCAGATAATACCCCTCCCCCACTATACCAATTAAATTAAAATATTGTGAGCAGTGTACAGAAGAAAATACAGACACAATCTCCCCATGTACTTTATGCACAAAATGTAAAAACATTAAACACCATAATTTTACCTGTCATTTTAAATGGTTCTGAAACGTGTCTTTCATTGTGAAGGAAGAGCAACAGGTGAAGTGCCCGAAAACAATGTGCCGAGAATATTTGGACCTGCAAATGAGAACAGCAGAATCAAAAGACTGCATGAGCTTGATGAGCATGATTTTTCATTTTGCAATATTAGGCTGAGTGATTCAAGGGCATTGAGATGCACATTTGGTGGAAACATGAAAAATACAAAAATTTGCTGGAAAACCCCTTGGAAGGAGGTCCCTTGGGAAGCAAAGACACAGAAGATAACAATATTAAAATTAATCTTAAATGAATGGCAAGATGTAAACTGCCTCAAATAGGACCAAAACATGCATACTATGGTGGACTTCTCTGAAGGAGATTATGTATCCTCTGGTTCTATAACAGTAGAAAAATCCCAGACAACCAATGACCTATTAACTTCCTCTAATGTATATAACTAACTCCATGGTACAGGGTGAACATGGTGATACTGTATCAATGATTCAACCAAAGATGAGTTACTTAGTTTCAAACATGCAGGCTCACCCTTCCCAATAATTAAGAACTGTCAGTCATTTTGCATGCCATCAGTTTCTATGGTTAGCACAGGCAATAACAGCAGTATTTCCTTGGAAGGGCACATGGAAATTCAAGATCAAAATTAACATGAAATAAACATCATATATGTATATTTTCATTTACCACAGCCCCCCCCCATTTCTCCGATTACAATTACTGTAAAACAGTATATGATGCACATCATTTTTTTTGGGGGGGGGGGGGAGATTTCGATGGTGGCACCAGAAAAAAAGTTTAGGAACCAATGCACTGGAAGACCAAACAGGGGCACGATTATACCTAATAAGATTATGGCTTTGTATTTTCCACATTATTCTTAGGTCAGCCAACTTACTAACAGTGAGAATCAAACACATGCAGTCTGAACACCACTAGAGAAAATAACTGACACACTAAATGAGGTCAAAGAATTGTCAGACTCAGGCCTGTAATACTTGTGGGCAACATAAACTGTCAGAAGACCAAATCAAGTAGACTGGCCACTACCAGACATCCAACATATATCTACCACAATGGCTCCAACATGACTGATCCTAGTTCATATATTAGTTCAAAATGAAATCTCAATAAATCAAGATCACCTCTGCATCAACCCCCATCAGGAAACAATTGCCAGTCATGGTAAATGTAAAACCTCTAGAATACATGGCAATCCACCTCTCCCAAAGTTCTCAAGGAAGCTGGATACAGCCCTCAAGCACATCAAGAAAGGGCAAACTGATTCTGCAGCTCAAGCAATGTAAGTTAATGAAGTTGGCAACTATATTGACAGATGACAAGGGAAAAGAAACGATGTGGTCTGACAGGTAGTACCAGATAGTATGGAAAATAATAGTGGTGGCAGTACACAAGGTTTACAATACCTACAGTAATTTGAAGAGACAGGTACGGCATATATTTGCCATCACGGTAGAGGGCATGAAAATGGTAGACAAACCCCCCACAGACAGCTGAAGACTTCAGAAAACTATTTCTCTGGTATTCCAAACATTGGACAGAGGCTTTCCACATCTCTTTACACGTACCTCAGCACAAACTGTCTTTCAAAAGACTGGAAGTCACTAATGGAAGAAGACAACAAACAGAAAGATGGAACACACTAATGGAATTATGACTGGGCACATCAAGGCCTTATATGAGGTCTGACAATAAAGTTTGCGAACTCGCCATGGTAGCAGTGGACAGAAACATCAGTATGGTTTGATGACATTGGCATATTAGCATTTCACAGCTGTGTTGTTGTTGATCTATGGCAGTCTTTTTCTGAGTGGCGTCCATTATTGCCTGAGTGTGTTTTGGTGTGCCACTGTGAGAATGTCAGAGCTTGAATTAGAGCACTGTCTGCGAGGGAGTTTTTACCTAGTAAACAAATAACTGTGCTGGAACACCCTCCCTATTCACCAGCTCTAGACACCAGTGAATTTTTTCTGTTCCTGAAGATAAAGGAAATATTGGAAGGAAGGCATTTTGGTGACAGGGTCAAAGTTCATGAAACTGCTGAAGTGGCAGGGTATTGCAAAAACCTATGTTCATGAAATCATCTCAGATTTAAACTTCCACAAAGTGTCTGCTTGCTGGGTTCAAAAAATGCTCACCAAGGACCACAAAAGCAAAAGAATGGCTGCTTCGCTTGAAAATCTTTGCCATTACCAGTTGAAGGAGAATCATTCGTGGTAAGCATCATTATGGGAGATGAAACATAGGTTTACAAGTTCACACCAGAGTCAAAAAGAAATTCCATTACTCAGAAACATCCTCTTCACCCATTACAAAAAATAAATTCAAAACGGAGCCACCTGTGGNGGGGGGGGGGAGAAGAAGAAAGAAAAAAAAAAAAAAAGAGGGCAACCATGTTCTGGGATTGTGAAGGCCCCCTGCTGTGTGAATTTCTCCCACCAAACATGACAATCAACAGTGACAGATACTGTGAAACTCGCGAAAAATTGCACGATGCCATTAAACGAAAGACCAGCACAATAAACCGCTGGAGTGAGGCTTTTGCATGATGGAGCACATTCTCACATTTCAGCCCACACAGCATCCTGGTGGCAAAAGAGGAAGCGGGAAGTTTTGCAGTATCCACCACATAGTCCTGATCTAGCACCATCAGATTTCTACCTCTCTGGGCCATTTAAAAACTTTTTATCAAGAAAAAGATTTGAGAACCGAAATGTATCACAAAAAACAGTTGTGCAATACCTCACATCCCTTGGAAAGGGACACTACCATAAAGGAAAGTTTAAACTTGTAAAACGATGGGATAAATGTGTGAATGCTAAGGTTGACTATGTGGAAAAACAAACATTAGTATGTAGTGTTTCTTGACTTTATTAAAGATCTTTCTGCAATAAATATGATGTAATTTGGTGCTATACTTTTAAATTTGGACCGCCCTTGTACTATCCATGCTGTGAAAAACTTCCTAAACAGCACACATGAACCATTTCACTTTCTAAAAGCAAAATTTTACACAGCTTTCATCTGATTCATGAGGTCATTTGATGCCCTAAATATGCGGAAACTAACAACAAAACTGGAAGAGCTGACAACTGGAAAGAACATGTTCCTGTTAAGATAAGAAATATCTTGGCTCTCAAAACATCTGAATGGATAATAAATATCTCAAAAAACATCCAAACAAAATATGGCAAGATGATCTTTTGAGGTCCTGCCATTCAGATGCAGACTAAAGAGTAAAAGAACCTTAACACTACAGCGACTTTTTATATGCATGCAGACAGTACGGACTTCAGTCTCAATCTTTTGAAACAGGTAAGAGTCAGTCCACAGTAGAGTTAAACTCTGTGCAAACACAAGAAATCAAACCTATTTTGGACCCCCTCACAGAAAACTTTGAAATGAATAATTCTACCTTCTAGGACATAATACTGTGTACTTCAGTGAAAGTCAACCAACATTTCAGAGTAACATACTACATCCATCTTCAGTGTTGAGTAAGGCAAGCAAGAATCAAATGAAGCAGGCAGAAAACAGCAAGCTTCATGCTGGTTTCTTGCTTGGCCTACTCTTCACTCTGAAGGTGGTAGCAATATATTCCTCCATAACCTTTGATGATTTTCAGGAAGTACATAGAACCATATTCTAGAACACAGAATTCTTCATAACTGCTGCTGAGGGAACACCTACTACTATAACCTGAAAATGGCCAAAGGCAAAAAAGTAGTTTCTGAGAAAGGCTCTCCATATATCCGAAGAAATCCAGCCTCCCATTCTTTGCAAATCTCAGAAAATTAATTCCACACTTTTGTGCAGGAAACGTGACCTTCAAATGTCAGAGACCTTCTTATATTGTTATGAAATGATTATAGGTGTTAAATAAAACATGCCTTTTTAACAGTTGCTGTGAAAATAGCATACCTATTTAACAGTTGCTGTGAAAATACAGCAAAATTTCACAAACGAATTCTCAGTCAGTACCCGATATATTATTTCTGTACTTTGCACTGCTACCTGCACAACATGACAAAGATGGACATAAAATTTGTTTCAGGGCACAAATTTGTCAATATACATAAAACTTGTTACAAAAACAGGCACACTGAAAATATCACAGCTGGTAATATAAAGACATGAAAATGGCAAGTCATTACGTACGCACAAACACACAGTTCACATTGTTCACATCCATTATGTCAACAAACATTTTTTTAAATTTTGTGGTCCTGTGTGCAGGTAGTCTGTATTCAAACGCTAACTCGTATATATAGTTTCACATACTCCTACAATAAATTCTCCACCAAAGTATACACGCAAACTGGCAGCTTCAATACAACGCATTAACACGGAGGGAAAAAAAGGCACAAAATAATGCTTAGACAAACATACATCAGAATATGGGGGGCCTCTCCCTAGAAACAGAACTCTTGCTGAAGCTGAATCTAGGTCTGAACAAATTTATATGACGTTTCGCTGGGAACAAAATTTAAAGTACCACTACAATTTCTTTTGTTCTTTATATATAAAGCATAAAATATAAATATCACAAAAAGTGCAATATTGGGAAACTTTTTTCCCATATGAAAACAATGACTAGTTGGACTGAACATCTTTAAGTAATGGAAATAAATTCCACTATAACAAGAGAGTAATAATTGACGAAATTATGGAAACGAAAATAAAATCCAAATCGCAGTTCTCAACCCCCATTTTGACCACCTTCGTTAGCCGTAAATTTTAAGTTTCCCCTAAACCCAACAAGACAACCTTACGTAAACTAACCTCCAGATTTCCAGAGGCTCGTCGCGATCGATGTCAATATCGATACTCCATAATCGACCCCATCCCCTTAGCAGCATATTTATTCCGTCTTATGCTGCCATCTAGCATGAAATTCGTAACTACTTCATAATAACTGCGTCTAGTGTAACCATAGCTCCGCTTGTAATTTACGTACATTTAAGTCGCATTGGCTTCGCAGTCCACTTTCGTTGGTAACATTCTGGCATGTTTGAAATCACTATGCCACAATTTCATATTATGGTTCAAGTCTACAAATGACGCTTCTCTTAATTTCAATAACAATGCGCTGCTCAAAAACACTGAAATTTCACTACTGAAATATAGGTACACCGGGAATCTACCTACAAAATACTTTAAAATGCTCTAATGAAAACAAGTTACGCGAAAGAACAACGGCCAAGTCGATACCAGCACCATATAATCCCAATTCCTATAATGGGCTTCTTCCCATTTCCTGTAAAATATATAAACTTGGGTGGGCACCACTTAATTTTATACATACACACAGTAACATCTGTCAACTGTCCAATCTCTGTTCACATGGTATAAATTTTGCTACCTGAATATACATATAGGGTGGTCAATTTCAAGTATTCAGACTCATGAAAACCCCTGAGAGAAATGGCCAAAATAAAACTGCCCAGGTCAGTACCACAGCTTTGTTCATTTATGTTGCATTAGCATGGCACCACAAGTCAAAGCATAGGTACTTTTATTACAAAAAAAAAAAAAAAAAAAAACATATATGTTTCTGGGCATGTAGTGGAATTGGAGTTTAGAAGAGAAAAAATTCAATATATTATGAAGTTGCTCCTTTTACCCAGCTGCAACTGTGTTTTGTATTTATTGTGCTTGCACTGAGGAATGCAAGTATAATATAATGCAATATAAATGAACAAAAATAAACATATCTTATTTCTGTAGGGATAAATACTTGACCACACATTTTACAGAAGAGGTACATATACTCTACCATATGGCAAATATAATTACTCTGTAACAATACCACACATTAACAACACACTTAAACATGTAATATATGTTATAAGCATTCTATGTCAATCAATTAAAACCTAAAAGTACGTGCAAACAGGAAAGTGCATAAAGTTTGAAAAAAAATCTTTTCCACCCATATGGAAACTTGCAGACTGTAGGCAACAACTGCCAACTGTACATACAATTTGCACAGTGAGCTTCTAACATTGTCCTAAATATCCAATTACAATTTCTATACATTATCATCATTTACATGTACCTGGTTTTATGAATGGAACTGGGTGAATCACACTTCCAAGATCTATTCATTATAAACTGTATCTATTGATGAACCATAACAATTAGTTGGACTGGCATATAAAAAATGAAATATCAATGACTGAACACAACAACAAAGCATGTTTCATTATTACATGTTCAGCGTATTTCATTTGATGAATTATTTGGACAACCATCTAACACATCAACTTAATGTTAAGTTCACCCTGTAAGGAAAAATCCACTATATGCCATTCAGGTACAAAACACAAACAACTAAAGATGAGATATGTGTATGTGCAAGAATGTATATGTCTGCACTTTACATGTGCTTTTGTGAGCTATGAAGTTACAGTTCAAAATGATAATTATGGGCTCATCAACTGCAAACATCTTCCTTGTTAAACATGATATTAGGATCTTCTGTTACAGATTCTGTGTGTCCAGGAAAACTAAATACAAATAATTTGTGTTGTACATTTTTTCAAGATCACCTATTAAGTTTTGTCTTCCAATAGGAATATAAGATAAGTATAAGTCTCTCTTAAAACTAAAAGCTCACAGTATTTCTTTGGATGTAAGGGTAGAGAACCAGAAAAAGGGAAAAAAAAGTTTACATTTTTTGTCACTGTGAATTTCTAACTAGTCTCCATTTTGTAAAATCACTTAATGGTGGTCATGCATTTTCACCATAAAATTCACCATCCACCAAAATGCCCACGATTTCCCCTGAAAGGCCTAAAACCTCCTCTATGTCCTCTACCAAACGGTCTATCAAGAGGAGGCCGGAAGGGAAATCGGACAGGAGGACCACCACGTCTTGGTCCATTCCACATTGGTCTTGCCCTTGGCATAAATCCCCCATGTGGAAAGGTCTTGAATAAACGACCTCGGCCTCTCTGGCCCCTGTCCTGCTCTGTTCTGCCCATATCAAGTTGCTCAAGTTCTGCTAATTCATTATTCATCCAATGTTCACTGCCATCTACCTCCACATGTTTAACTACAGGTTCATTTGTTATTTTTGCAACAGGTTCAGTTTCTGTAATAGTTTTGTCCTGTGTTATAGTTTCCTCAGCTGCTTCTTCCTTTTTACGATTTGGGGAGTCTCCAGCAGTTTCATCTGTCTGCACACCTTCTGTAACAGTACTGCCAAGGTCCACTTCAGCTCTCTCCTTTTCTATGTCTGGATCAGCAGCACTCCACTTTCTCATATCATTATTCACTTTTATTGCTGGTTTCTCCTGTACTCCCACAACAGTTTCTGATATGGATAGGGGTGGGGGTGGAGGAGGAGGTGGTGGTGGTGGTGGCGGCAGTAGTGATTCTGTGGTTACTTCCTCTTCCACTGCAAATTCTACACAAGACACATTGCCTTGAACTTCACTGCAGGATTCAATTTCTGACTGAGGTTTTATTTCAATTGTTACATTGAAACTCTCTGGCTGTGGTAATAGGCCTACATGAGGAGGGAGAGGTGGAAGGGGTGGTGGAGGAGCCATCATGGAAGGTCTGAAACCCCTTGGTAAGTTAGGAGGGGGAAGCCTCTTGACAACTGGAGGGGCTGTCAGAAGTGGTACACGTGGACGAGGTCCCATTCCACGTGGAGAATGTGTACTTCCTCCTATGCCACTTATAGTTGGTATCTTCTGACAGCCATATATACGAGTTCGGTGTCTTATTTGTTCTTCTTTTACTTCATTTAGTGGTGAATTGGCTAAAACCTTTGAATGACTGTTTATGTTGAACGATATAACAGGTTTATTATTTTGAGACATTTCAAAACCTTTATCTTTTTCCATCATTGCTTCCTTTTTCTCGCTTGCAATGTCATCTATCATTTCCTCATCGCTCATCTCCATATCCACGCTTTCGACATTATCTTGGGTTTCGTCTAGCTGCCTGCGGACCATAGAATGAGGCTGGTGTAACCTGTAATCCTGATCTCTCTGTTGCAGCATTTCCTTCTTGCCTAAGTTACTGGCTGTTACTGTAGTACGATAATCTTGGTCATTATGAGACCAGTTTAAAGATGGAGGAGTGGGTGGAGGATGCAATGTTGAATGATCACGTACAGGAGAACCAGTCAAACTAATAAGATTACGATGGTCCACATCCTTCTTACGAGGTATCATTGGGCGGTGGTCCATATCTTTTTTGGCATGATTTGCTGTAGTGACAGGCAGAATCACACGGTGATCTGTATCCTTCATGTGTTTCACTGGGAGTTGGATTCGACAATCAGTATCTTTTGTATGACTGATCTGTGGCAACTGCACCAGTGTGCGGTGATCTACATCTCCACTGCTGGACATCAGATCAGGTTCAACCACGGAATCATCATATTCAACTGGATCACTGAAACCCTCCTTCTCATACAAGGGAGGCGACTCTGGAGTGTCCAAGGAGAGTGGTGGAACCTTGTTTGGGGGCATGACTGGCATCCACTCAGTTGTTTTGTCACTTTCTTCTCTTTCCCAACCTGGGGCAGTATCACCCCAAGTGGGAAATTTGGGGGGTAATTTAGTGTTCCAAGCATCTTCCTCTCGTTCAATTGATTGGTCATATTTGTAAGATGGTTCTTCTAAAGAAAATAAATTTGGTGGCAATGGGGGAGGTTGTAGAGGAGTGGATGATGTGTCTCCAGGATAATCATACTGGTCTGTTGTGTTCAGTTCTGTAGTTGGACTGTAAATGGATTTTGGTGCTGACTGTGGAACTGTGCTCTGCGGAGTTGGATCCACATTAAGACCTGGAATGATTGGACTGCTTCCTGACGGAATCAAAGACTTCAAGAACTCAGTGATGTTGAATCCTTCATCGGGCTTCGTTCTTGAGTTTATTACTTCAATTGGCTTACCCTTTAAAAAGAAATAAAATTCCACATACAACAACAGTAACAGTTGTACAAATATAATCACTCGAGTTATATTCATAAGTGCCTGATGATGACCCAATTATATGGTCAAAACATGTAACAGAGTTATGTTTATATTAAACACCAGCACCAATTGTCTTTATTGAAGATATTCCCATTTTACTTGTGTTGATGGTCATAATATAAGTAATTAAATAACTTTCAAATATTTAATATCACACAGGGAACCAACCTCTGATGCTGGTGTTGTGGAAAGCAATGGAACACCGCCTGGATCATCTAATGCTGGTATAGGAGAAGGGGATAACAAACCCTCTGTACTGGTTTCACTGAATAGGCTTTTCTGCAACACAGCACAATTTATAATAATGTATCCATTTCAAAAAGTCATTTATGTAAAATGTATATCTTTCATTTACAGAAGAATAATGACTGCCTGCAGTTATTTCTTTTTTGATTGAGTTCTCTCTCAATCTATGTAGGTCGTACTGAAAGTCATGAGCAACTTTTTTTTGCATGCAACCTGGGAACAGCAGACGAAAGAGAGTATGGTGGTAGGTGGAACCAGCTGTTATGTTAACCGTGAGAGTCTTGTGATGTCAATAGCTTGCATCACGTGACCAGTATCACTCCTAACAAAATGGTCGACAATATGTCGTTTTGCCAGCGTGCTGTCATCAAACTTCTTGTGAAAGAGGAAATCCCTGCTGCAGAAATTCACCAGAGACTTCAGCATGCTTATGGAAGTGTGTGCATGGGTGTGAGCAGTGTTCGAGGATGGGTGAAACGTTTTAAAGATGGGAACACCAGCATCGAAGATGAGCCTTGGAGTGGTCGTCCTCAAACAGCCTCAATTGAACGCAACAAGGAAAGAGTGGATGAGATCATTCAAGATGACAGGCACGTGACTGTGGAAACAATAGCCCGAAAACTTGGAATAGGGCACAGTGCAGTACAGGAGATGCTTGAAAGCTTGGGTTATAGGAAAGTTTGTGCTCGCTGGGTCCTGCGGTTATTGACCGAAGACCACAAAGGTCAGCGAAAAGCCATCACCTCAGAACTGCTGCAGAGATATCGACACAAAGGCAATGATTTTTTGCTCTGTATTGTGACAGGTGACGAAGCTGGTTTCACCATTTTGAGCCTGAAACGAAATGGCACCATTTGCATTCTCCATCAAAAAAGAAGGCAAAGACACTGCCATCAGCTGCGAAGGTGATGGGCAGTCTTCTGGGATACAGAGGGGTTTATTCTGGCCGAATTCCTGGAACCTGGGCAAACCATCAATGCTGCTCGTTATATCCAGACACTGCACAAGCTCCGTTGTGCATTGTGCGATAAACGTCCGGGACGAAACATCATCATCCTGCATGACAACGTTCGCCCCCACGCCACTCACCTCACATTGGAAACAATTGCAAAGATGGGGTGGGAAGTTCTTCCACGCCTCTCCTACAGCCCTGATCTGGCACCCTTCGACTACCATCTTTTCAGATTTGTGAAGGATCAGCTGCGTGGACGTTTTGAGACAAGGGAGGCAATTCAGAAAGCAGTGCATCAGTGTCTTCGGATGGCTGGAACGGAATTTTACAGAAGGGGAATTTTCAAACTCCCACAACACTGGGAGAAATGTGTACAAAGAAGCGGCGATTATGTGGAAAAATAAAGAAAGGTCTGTAGATTGAGGTGGTGTATTTGGTTTGTCAATAATAAAGCATGTTACTTTACAAAAAACTATTTCTCATGACTTTCAGTATGACCCTTGTATCAATACTGAATGGATTCCTTGGTCAAGAATGACAGGGAGGCAAGCTGTATGAAAAACAAATTCACAGGAAGTAGTGAACTATCTCAGTTTGTCCATATTCCTCCTGATGTCATCAATTTGTTTCCAAGCTAACATAAGTATTGTGACATGCAGACCAATTTCTAGGCAACGCCCGAAATATGCGCATACAACAGAAAAGGTATTGCAAGAAGTGTTCTATGTGGTCCGCCCTGTGCCCACTGCTAGGCAACGGGTCACTAAACACATTCCCACAGAAGTGTACCGGGGAACAACAGGACATCCATTTCTAGGCAATGGAGCTGTAAACGCCCCTATGAATTGCTGAGAGGCGGTGTTTTCTGTGGGGTCTGTGCAAAGTCGAGTTCCGAAGCTAGTAGTTGTGGAAGAATGAGAATGAGGACTGAGGATGTACAAAGGAGTACAATGGAGTCAACAAGCAAAAAGAATACTTGATGGGTGCTGTAGTTACAGTGAGACTGTTATAAATCCATTGCCAGGATACAACTAGTGAAGACTGTTAAGACTCAGCAAGTCCTAGTAATGGTGTCAGAAGGGGTCTGACTGGTAACTGCATTAGGTTGAAGATTGAATTGTGCAGTTACAGCACCATGGAAAACATGGAACTCCTGAAAGCCATGCAAGAAATGATGGATGCCAACTAAGCAAAAATGCTGGCCAAAATGGAAGCTGACTGAGATGACTGCAGGTTGCAAACCAAGGCAAATGCCAACTAAGCAGAAATGTAAGCCATGCAAGCCAAGATGGCCACCAATCAGGTAAGGCTGGAAGCCATTCAAGACAAGATGGAAACCAACCAAGCCAGGACAGAAGCTAACCACAAGATGATATCCAAGTTAGATGCCCATCATGAAAGGATGAAAGCCAGAGTGAATGACTGGTGAGAAAAAATGGTCTGCCAAGAAGTAATGGAGGCATATTCAGAAAAGGTGGAGGCAAGTCCAGAAGAAATGGAATCTGGAGCATCAGAAGAACCCTAAGGAAGATGTCACAGTAGAAACTGGCAAAGCACAAAATAAGTTGCATGGGGGCTGGCATCGAGCTGCAGGCCACTGTGGTCAGCTGGAGGTAAGGACCCAGGGAAACTGTGGATCCCGGAAGAAACTGGCTGCTGCCCACAGATGGACGACCCGCCATGCAAGAGTAGCACGGCATGGGACCTGGGTGTAAGGGACAAAACAAAGATGATGTTGCACCAAGAACCCAAAAAGGAGTGATGTTTTAGAACACAGACCGGAAGGGACCAGAATGCAACAGTGGCATAAGGGACCAAGGCCTGAGATAGCAGCTACAAAGCAAGAAGGAATTCATCATGATGTACAGGAAAACCATCAGGCTGGATATCACAAAAGCAAATAGCTGGATCTTCTGTCACATTATGAAAAATCTTGAATTGGACACCACAGAAGGGTCAGCCACCTCCAAAACAGAAGAACCTACTCGTGGCTTTGGCATAAGAAGAGCTGGAAATGTGGGAGCACCGGCCACTCGGTACATTTGCCCAGGATGGTGATACACCTGATCTATTGGTACCCTAGCAGAGTGGCGCTTAGGGTGAGTAACCTTAAGGAGGGAGCAGTGGGAGCAGTTGGAGAGGAGCCACCACAGAAAAAAACCCAAGCAACTTAAAGGTGAGATGTCACAAGCAGAAACCTCAGAAAGGAAGGAACAGTGACACACCGATAGGCTATCCAGGACAAGTAGCCTTAAGGAGGGAGGAATGTGATGTGTAAACCCATTTCTATGGCCACGCCATAGCTCATGCGGTTAGTCACTGGCTTCCCACTGCGGCGGCCCAGGTTCAATCCCGGGTCTGGTCAAGTGGATCTGTGGTGGACAAAGTGGAGCTGGTGTGGGTCTTCTCCGAGTACTTCAGTACAATAGGCCAATCAGTGGCCACCATGCCAAGTGGACCCAGTTGGACTCCACCCCTCACTAAGAGAATTAAAAAAAAAATTCTAGGCAACGCCTAAAATATGAGCATGCAACAAGAGAAAAGGTATTGCAAGAAGTGTTTTCTATGTGGTCCATGCCAAGCCCATTGCTAGGCAACAGATCACTAAACACATTCCTGCCTAAGCATACCATGGAACAATTGGATGTCCATTTCTAGGCAAGGGAGTGGTAAATACCCCTACAACTCATTGAGAAACGGTGTTTTCCATGGGGTCTGTGAAAAGGGGGGGGGGGGGAAGAGAGAGAGAGAGTCGATTTCCAAAGCTAGTAGTTGTGAAAGAACGAGAGTAAGAAAAAAAGAGCACAAAGGAGTTAGCCTGTGAGAAGACGACTTGATATATTCTGTACTTACAGTGAGACTGTTACAAATCCATTGCCAGGATATGACTCATGAAGACTGAGAAGTCTTAGTGCACCCTAGTGATTTGTGAAGTAGGTAGATTAGCAATAGCGCTATAATTGATTGTGATTAAGAGAGACTGTATAGGAAGGCATTAATAAATGGAGTCATCCAATCCAGAACCCGTTATTATTAGTCACGGCCTAACACATGACAATATATTCACCTCACGTCACTTCAGAGGTTTGCAAAGATTCAATTGTTGTCACTGGTTCTTTCTCTGTTATCAGAGAAATATAATTATCATCTTCCTTTCCATCTTCACTTAGATGAAGATCTATAACCTCTATGCAATAATACATAGTTCACGTATTTCATGAATTTCAATTAATTGCAAGATAATGTAAACACACAAAGTGATCAATTAAATTTCCATTAAATATTAAAATGCAAACAACAATCAATTTTTATATTAAACAAGGAGTTCCAGCTCATAAAGCCTAATTTGCTGATGTATAGAGTTCCAGTCCTACAAATCTAGTATTATTAACGTCACATTTAGGTAATGTAAATTCATAATCAATCAGTGACATGTAATAACACAGCTCATGGTTGGCATGCCAGACTCATGTGAGCATGCTCATATGATCAACTCACTGTTGAGTCAGAATTCTTTATTCTCTGCAGTTGTAAATATGTTACCAGTTACTTTTATTATTACTATTATATTTGTTGTTGGTGTTACTTATACCAGACTATACAGCGCATAACGCAGAAGACCACAATATCAATACCCCTTAATATTTCTCAATGTAAAATATTTGTTCCTTTGGTGTTAAGTTTCTATGGACACAGCCCCATTATCTCTGTGCTAAATTCCCTTCAGCCAAGCTTTTCTGCTTAATATTCTAATCAAGCCACTGTACTGTACCTGGGTGTGATCAATTAAACATTTTCTATGACTAAACAAACCTGTATATCAAATGGTAGAGATGTG
Source organism: Cryptotermes secundus (assembly GCF_002891405.2). Lineage (NCBI taxonomy): Eukaryota > Metazoa > Arthropoda > Insecta > Blattodea > Kalotermitidae > Cryptotermes > Cryptotermes secundus. The sequence goes on along the minus strand of NW_019731236.1, from coordinate 89,694 downwards.
CTTCCCATGAAACTTGTGAAGCAATTGTCCAATGAATGCTGTTGCTGCTGTGGCTGTGTTTCATCTTGCAAAACTGTTTTGATAGGATGAGCTTTTGCATTAAACGAATTAAAGAAAGAGTCACCAATTGATCCTGTAAAAACATCAATACAGGATATGTTAAACACCTTAGAACAACATACATACTTGACAAGCATATGTAAGTAAAACATAATTATGTATATTTGTGTTCAAATGGTGTATGCCGTTGAGTTCATTGTGATAACTTTGCAGTTATGTTAACTGTGATCATGCCATTCCCCCACACACTATTTCCACTTAATCTCATTTAATCTCTAAGTGAAAATAATGTCTGGTGCAATGGCATGACCACAATTATGTGGTGTATCGAAAAGTTCCCAAAATTTGGATTCTGAGCATGAATGGTTATGAGTACATCAAAATACCACTAGGTGTCTCCCCACACACCCTTCTTGAATCAGTGTGGTAAGCGGCATTGAGTTGAGTGGTTGGGTTTATTGTTGGTGAACGTATATCCATTGTTGTGTTTCCATGAGTTTGCAGTTTTGCGATGGCTGACCTGAGAGAGCAGTGTGTCTGTATAAAGTTTTGTTTTAAACTTGGGAAAACTGCAGCAGAAACGCACCAAATGTTGAAGCAAGCTTTTTGTGACAACAGTTTAGGCCAGACACAAACTTACGACTGGTTTAAGTGTTTCAAAAATGGCCGAACATCGACTGATTATGACGACCGTTCAGGACAGTCGTCAACTGGCACCACACCAGAAAATGTCACGAAAGTTAGGGATCTGATTCTGCAAGATCGTAGACTGACCAATCAAGACCTCTGTAACATCTTTGGACTAAGTTATGGCACATGTTAATGAATTTTGTCAGAGCAACTGAACATGAGGAGGATTGCGGTGAAGTTTGTGCCACAACTGCTGCAAAATGAAAAAAGCAGCATCACTTGGAAGACTGCAGGGAACTTCAACAACAGCTTCAAGAGGATCCAAACTTTCTTTTGAAAGATGTCACTGGTGACGAAAGTTATGGCTACGATCCTGAAAGTAAGCAGCAATCATCACAATGGAAGAGCCCTTCTTCACCTCGGCCAAAAAAAGTTTGACAAGTCAAGAGCAAGATCTGTTTTTTTGATACTGACAGGATTGTTCATAAGGGGTTCATCCCTCCTGCTCAGACAATCAATAAAGAGTTCTATCACGATGTTCTAAGGTGTTTGAGGGAGGACATGAGGAGAAAACGTCCAGAGAAGTGCCACATGAACGACAGGGTACTCCACCATGACAATGCATGACCGCACATGGCTTACACTGCACAGGAATTTTTGGTTAAAAACAAGATGGCAGTTGTTCCCCACCCACCGTACTTGCCAGACTTAGCTCCATGCGACTTCTTTCTCTTCCCAAAGATGAAAATCAAGTTGAAGGGGTGAAGACTTGATACAGTTGAGGAAATTCATGTGGAAATGCAGACGGTACTAAACATCCCTAACATAGAATCACTTCCAGGATGCATTTCAAGTGGCAGAAACGCTGGGATCAGTGTATGCGCTCCCAAGGGGACTACTTTGAAGGTGATGGTGCAGAATAAGATCCAGGTAAGACATAATAGTTTTTATTAATATACTAGCTGTACCCGGCCATGCGTTGCTGTGGCTCAGTCTGGTTAAATGGAAAAGAAAGAAAAGATAAAGCGCACATTTCTAATATGTTTAATTTCACAATGCTTGTGGGTATACAAAAATTTTTTGTTGTTCCATTGTCTGTGCAGATAGAGATTGTCTGGTTTGCCGACTCTAGAACACGCAACATATTGATTGAGAACTTTGTTTGTGATTTCTAAGTGCAAATATTCAATCATTATCAACGCTTCGCTATCAACGGCGGTTAATTTCAGACTGACTGCTCTGTGTCGAAGATGGGCTATTTATACCTCGGCGGTTGCTATATAATGCCCTCTGTTGTCTATCACCGGGGAAACGCTGCTTTGTTGATTCCACGATTCCTATGCAACGACCCATTCTTATTGCATTGTCTCTGTGGGAACGCTATTGTCGCTACCTATGCAACGGTCTGTTCCAGCGTTACTATGGAAGTGACTCCTGGATTCCAAACATGTGACATGTTTTTACCTGTCACGGGTGTGACATCTATATAATAGGTATATAAAAACACGGGCGTATCCGAATGCAATGTTGTGTCAAAATTTCAAAGCAATTGGTGAAGAACTTTCGGGGATTTAAGATCCTGAACAAACGTACATTTACATTTTTATTTATATAGAAGAAGAAGATAGATAGAAGATAGATCGATATCTTTAATGATTTTAACATCATAAAGTATTAAAATACAATTTTAGTGAGTGACATATTCTTGATGTCTCTTAAATTGTTGCATTATTTACATGTACTTTGATAATAAGAATATGTTGCGTGTTACCTATGTAACATTGTTGTGGTCACGTGTCTCCTATTCAGTGTGACAAATAACTTCCACGTACGTCTCGGATTCAGCGAATAAGTTATTGAACGCTCACTTCTACACCAGCGAGTACAATTATTATCATGTCCAGTATCACCAACAAACTCTTCAGAGCTGGATTATTATAACCTGGTTTCGGATGCAATAGAGGGCACTTTCGCCCAGGATTCGATTTCACGTGTTCTGTGCTCGTTGCCACAGAAATGCATTATTTCTGTGCTGTTTCAACAGTTCGTTGCCATGGTTATTCCCAGGCAACGATCTGTTGGTATTCGATTTGTCGCTGTGGGAACTCAACAATTTCAATTGTAGGCATTGCGCAGCGATGGACGATATATAACACGTTACGGTATATTAATATTGAGTACAAATAGTATTTTAACAACCAATCAACCTGTCACAGGTGTGACATCTATATAATAGATATATAAAAACACGCGCGTATCCGAATGCAATGTTGTGTCAAAATTTCAAAGCAATCGGTGAAGAACTTTCGGGGATTTAAGATCCTGAACAAACGAACATTTACATTTTTATTTATATAGATTTCAGGAACTTTTGGATAGTACCTTGTATTACTGATTACATATTCCACAACTGAGTTTCAATTAAAAATAATTATGGTGGGAGTTTAGTGATGCATAGGAGTTGTTAAATGTCAAGTAGCATTTAAGGACGTAAGGTTCACATTTTATGCTTTGTGTTCAAAGCCCTAGTTTTGGGAGACTCTTTTTAAGCCTTTTCATCCCAAGAGAGAGATGGAAGACCAATGGAAAGTGTTGATTTTAATTACATCTACACTTTACCAGTTGTTTGATAAGATTTCCACAAAAACTGAGAATGTCTGATTTCGGCTTAAAAGAAAGCATAGTGCTGAACTGAGAGAAACCATCAGCATAACAACTTTTGATGTAATACCTTTATGCAAAAGTTTATCTAAATCTGTGCAACAGACACAGAGATGAAATGCAAATATATGGTCACAGCTTCCTCATTGTACATTCATTTTATGCCTTCAGGCAATGAATGCATAAAAACTTCAAACAAGAAATTTATAGTACTTGAAACTTAGCTTACAACTTCATTAATAAGAAGGCTAGTATATATTTCAGAAGAGGTTTGACTGTCACAAAGTGTAAGATCCAGTAATAAAACCCTTGTCAGTAAACTCAACCTGTATTGTCATTTTCGCCTGGCAATTCAATATCTGAATCTGGTGATGGAGACGGAGCATTAATGTCCGGAGATGGGACAGGACTGATGTCCTTCAGTGTGGGAATCAATTCATCGAGACGACGCTTCAGATTCTTTACACGGCTACCAAAATTCCTGTAGGCCTGCAACAAAACAGTATTAATACACACATTAATTTAATGAAGATACGAATGAATAATATCTGTATGAAATGGAACCCGATCTAATAGACTGAATACTGCATAATTATACAAATATATTAAAAACTCCAAAAATTTGTACTCACTACTTTTAGGAGCCCTACAATGAATCAAATATTCAAGTGTGTGCACTGAATAACAAGCCATGAGTACACAGTTTTACCTTCAGACAGACCCAACAGAGTGTCTCCCACCCTCTCCCCTAAAGATGGAAAAAGATTCAGTTTCCAACACACTGTGTTCTTGGATGGTCAAAGTCCGATAAGTCAGTAATGCCTTGACTGTTTACAGTTATTCCACAGACAACAGTAACATCTAACTAGGAATAAGAACTACTGAATCATTAGAATGGGTCAACCCTTCAATGTGAAATAAGCTGTTTTCCTTGTTGCAACCTGCTTTCTTGGACACATTTATATTCAGCGAGGAGACATTGTCAAGTTTCAGCTCAAACTAAATTCTGGTAGGTTAGTTAGTGGCTCCTAGATCTATGAATCACTGTCTTGAATTACAAAAAAATATTACAGTTTGTCAGTACTGATATAATACTCACATTGGCTACAACTTTAGCCTCTCCTTTTTGAGTTTCGTAGAAGGCATCAGCATGTTCAAGTAATTCGATAAGAACATTCCTCTCTTTTATCTCCAGTTCCAAAGCTCTCACAAATCCCTGCATTTTGCTGACACCTTCATCAACTTCTGCAACTATGTCATCCCCTTGCCTCCTATCTGTAACATTACGGCAACCTGCAGTTTAATGCAATAGAAATAATGTTACTGATACCAAAACACGCACAGTGTTTCTTTATCTAAAATTTTCATGCAATACCTTTCAAATGACTAAATAAAGCATCTGCATCTGAGAAAGAGAGACGACTTTCATTCAGCCTCTTCAATTTCAGATCAGTATCGTCTTCCAGCTTCTTGCAGCTGCGAATCTTGGCAATCAGTACAGGAGGCTAAAAACGGAATGAACTTACATTAGAACAAAACAGAATTTGTTTCTCTCCTACTTTTGTTAAGAAGCTTACAAGTGATGCACATCATATAGTTGATTATGTTCTATCATTTCATACATAACAGATCAGATTATACTAGACTAAAGGTATGAATGTTAAACAACCCTTGCATTGTGACTGTCTTTGATCTACTGTGCATCCCCTTTCTAATATTTAGCCCCTTGGTTTCATCATGAAATCTTAATTATGTTACAACCTCCATCATACAGGACATGTAGGGAAGGTGGGTCCTTCTTTATTATGATATAATTTGCAGTTTGGACTATTTATCAGTCCCAGTTTGGACAGGTGTCCCTTCAAATGACAATGTCCTGTACATAGTCTTAGTTCCAGCTACTTGCTATTCAAAGCCAGTAGTTCCCTAGTTCTATTAATAGAGGGCTGCTTAGTGAAACCATCTGCATGCTATTGTCCAGATGTGGACTGTCAATACTTCTGACATCTGCTGTTAAACTAAACCCTGATGGCCTGCTTAGCAACTCTTTTCAAGATACTGCAAGCCATTCCAGGTCATATAGGTAGATGTTCATAACCTGTTTTTGCCAACTAACCAGCAATTTCTTTCTCTTTATGCCCTTTTGTCCTGGCACCCATATCAGTTGTGTATACTGTTACAGTTTCACTGAGGTTGTGACATTAGTTTAAGAAAACCTTCAACTCTTCTGTTCCAATAATGCTAATAATAATGAGAATGCCGAATGGCTCTTCGTTGTTTTCATATCCCTGTGATAACTTCAAAGACGAAGAAATACTGCCACACACATACATTGCCATAGAAACCTTAGTGTCACATTGTGTGTAACTGGATTGCCTACTTACACATTTAAACCATTTTTGGATATTACAAGTATAAGCTGGAAGGAACATTTTTTGAAGGTTTATAAATTCTTGTAATATTAAGGTTGCACTGTATAATTCATTTGGAGGAGTTCATAAACATTTTTTAACCACATATTAAACCTTTGACGTGGTCATTTAAATTCCGCGGCCGCGGCTCCTGCGGTAATATATTCAGCCGGCCATTTAAATTTTGCTCGAAAATTATTTATTCATCATTGTTCTTAAATTCTATGAGATAGGAACATGNAACACCAGCACATATCAGTCTCTGGTGTTTATAGCTTCAGAGCAAACAAAACACATCATTCATAACAGAAACAGCTCGCAATAGCCACAGGAACGTTGCTGCAAGACAGGCATATGTAACGACGACTTAGCGCTCTTAAACGCGTGTGTCATTAAATACAGTCCTCCTGACAACAGGCCAGTGAAAAATCTAACAATCTACAGCAAAACCATCAATTATTATGGGCGTTATAACATACGTGTGCAGCTGGACGAAACATACACGTCGAACCCCCCCAGACGATTTAAATCCCTGACGAAACATACACGACGAACCACGGCAACGGGTTAAAACACCTCTGCACAGGCATGATAAACACTTCTACCTCAAGGTGGAGCAAATTCCCTGTTCAGACATAAAACTTGCACAGAAAACATTTATATTATTCCTAATACAATACTCAGATACTAAAATGTAGACACTCTTCCTCTACACAAGGGAGAGACCCAAAGGGTGTATTAACACCTACAGTAAGGCATTAACCTGTTAGTCACTATGGCTACTGGGTCCTGAATGTCTTGAAAGACAAACCCAATAAGAAGACACAATTTCCAGGCACTCTCTGCTTCATTTGTCTGCATTTGATAGGACAAGGGCATGCTTTGATGTTTCTTTCTTAATGGGGAGTTTGATGAATGGCTTATATTACAATTCAGATGAAGCATCATTCTAAGCAGCTATATTTACCTTTTGTGAACTTATGCTGACCGACATTTACATTATAAATGAATGCAAGAAAATTTTTGAAAATGCAAACACAGTAAAAACTTATCTTATGTTCATATATGACAATTTGCATCTCCTTGCCTGAAAATCTGAAGTGTCAGTGACCATTTCAGTACTCGTTTTCTTGGTCGTTGTACTCAGAAGTCCCGAGAGATCAGATATGAAGGCTTCATCATATATACCACGTTCATCCCAAATTTTGAATATGCGAAGTATTCTGTGTTTTACTTTCTCTTCCCTGAAAATGAGAGCAAACATTTTAGCAATAATTAATCCAAATGGAAGGAAAATACATTAAGCCCTGGGAATGCTTGATGACTGCTCTATGATGATCCACGCTGACCTGTGTCTGTTTTGTGTCTGTGTAAATTCGTTACATTTATTACATTCTGCTTCATTTCTGAATATACTGAAAGGTAGATAGACCTGCATATCCAGTGATATGAGCTTCACTCCCCACTCTCCATTGTAAATTTTGACCCTATGGCCAAAACTGTGCATAAGCATACCATGAAACATGTTTTTAGGAAATAGTGCTGTGTGCAAGGTCATGTTCGTAGGTTGTACAGAAAGTCATGAGCAATTTTTTTTCCTGTAACCTGGGAACAGCAGACGAAAGAGAGTACAGTGGTAGGTGAAACCGGCTGTTGTGTCTTGTGTGTCTTGTGACATCAACAGCTTGCATCACGTGACCAGTATCACTCCTAACAAAATGGCCAACAACGATATGTCGTTTCACCAGGGTGCTGTCATCGAATTTCTTGTGAAAGAGGAAATCCCTGCTGCAGAAATTCACCAGAGACTTCAGCATGCTCATGGAAGTGTGTGCATGGGTGCGAGCAGTGTTCGAAGATGGGTGAAACATTTTAAAGATCGGAACACAAGCATTCTTTACAAACAGTTTACATCTGATGGGGCATACTTTCATCTCTCTGGCTATGTCAACAAACAAAATTTCCAACATTTGAGCAATGAACAGACCAAGCAGGTTTATGCAAACCTCTACAGTGAAAGAGTTGCAGTCTGGTGTGGCACATCTGCCTCTGGAATTATCGGACAATACTTTCTTTAACCTTTAAATGCCGGACTTCTGAAATGGTGGTAAGCTTGAACTGGCCGAAGTTTATTTAAATGCCCACTGCTACTCTGCATTTAAATGTCCGTTCCTGTTAGGGCGCTTAACAATTTTAAGCTTTGTGTTTAAAAATGCTCTATCCAACTAAATTTTTATGATAAATGGATGGAATTAACTTTGTTTGTATCAGCAAAGAACATAGTGTCGCATATTGTAACAGAAGATTTGAAAATTTTTATACAAAGAGTTATACTCTATTTTCAATTTTTTTCTTTTAATTTTGATGTGTACTGCAAAAATGGTTTCCCAGTTCTTCACAGAGTTGTTTTGCATTATGAATTCATTTCTGTTTGTAACATTTGACAAATTTTAGCAGTTCCTGGTGTCATAAAACAAATGGAAGCAATAAAATCATTTGGTCTCCTGCTAGCACTGCTTACACTCTTCAGTTTTTCGAATCTTTTGACTAAAAGACAGAAGAACGAAAGAATAGCTATTCAAGAGAAAGCTAGAGGGGTCCCTTCTTCAGTGCTAAAACCTTCCGTTATGGCTGCAAGAGATTATTGCCCTTTCTAGGGTCGTGAACAGACAGTTGCATCGTGGCTGAGATACAGAGTGCAATCTGTTTTTTGTGCGTTCATAGTGAAATCAAATACTGTAATTTCATTTCAGCATATATATATACAGGGTGTCCCAGGAGGAATGTGCCNTATATATATACATCAAGCAGATAACAACAAAAAAGGTATGTACGTAGAATTTTACTATATATTTTTAACACATTAATCTGCAGAATCTGCAATAAAAGTACTGGCTCATGGATGAGTTTAGTCATAACTCATAGGTATATTTGTTTTTGCTGTTGTTCACTTAGATATCATTTTAATTCCTCTATTATGGTTTTACTCAAGTCTGTCTGGTAATTACTACATTTAAAAATAAATATTTAGGACTGTGCATGCGCTTCTACTAGCAGTGTGTGCGCGCGCTTCCACTAGCAGAGTTTAAATGCCCGACTGGCCAAAACGGGGTACTTCGGCCACAACGACCATACTCATCACTGGCCCGATCGGGGCACTTTGGCACTTAAAGGTTAAAGAAGGTAGCTACACAATGCCCACAGACTCAGTGATATTGAATCATGGTTGAAATGTCACAAGTGGTTGATTCCAACACAATGGGACAACTGCACATACAGCTGTGGAATGAAGGAACTGTTTGACGGCCATGTTTCCTGTGAGTCTCATTTCACATAGCAGTGTGTGCGCGCGCTTGTCTAGGTCTCCTTACTTGCGTGTCTAGGTCTCCTGACCAGACAGCACCCAACTTCTTCCCACAGGTATACTTAAAATCTGAAGTTTATGTCAACATACCTCACACCACCATGGAGTTTAAAAAGCATATCAGTGATAAAATTAAAGCAAATGACAGTACTACTGTCAAGAACTGTGGAGAGTTTTCAATGTAATTTGAAGACCGTATTACATACTCAAAAAGATATTTTAAAAAAATAATGATCTCACAATTTCTATTATACTATTGCTCTTCCAATGAAGTTCCTTTTTATTCAACCCAATCCCTTCAGTAGACCTCTACAAAACATCACTTTACACTGCTACACCTGTATAATACTGGTATGTATGTACTTCATAATCCATTCCTATGAAAATCTATTTTACAGATAAACTAGCATAGCAATCAAAGCAAATAAGTTCTGACGGACAAAAATGACACTATTAAGATAGAGATACTAAGTTATTCATTAATGCTGTGGTGCAGCAGCTACAAATACAGTCTTTTACATTACAACTGCTACCCAACATATGGCAGCATTAATGCCAAAACGAAGTGATGAATGTTATACTGAGGAACTGCTCAACGGTCAAGGAAACCTGGCTACAACACACAGCAGAAAGAACATTTCTCCCAGAGTGCTGTTGTAACTGCCAGTAGCAGAATGAGTCATTAGCGCTGATAAACGCGTCCCGTTAAGAGGNTCACTTTACACTGCTACACCTGTATAATACTGGTATGTATGTACTTCATAATCCATTCCTATGAAAATCTATTTTACAGATAAACTAGCATAGCAATCAAAGCAAATAAGTTCTGACGGACAAAAATGACACTATTAAGATAGAGATACTAAGTTATTCATTAATGCTGTGGTGCAGCAGCTACAAATACAGTCTTTTACATTACAACTGCTACCCAACATATGGCAGCATTAATGCCAAAACGAAGTGATGAATGTTATACTGAGGAACTGCTCAACGGTCAAGGAAACCTGGCTACAACACACAGCAGAAAGAACATTTCTCCCAGAGTGCTGTTGTAACTGCCAGTAGCAGAATGAGTCATTAGCGCTGATAAACGCGTCACGTTAAGAGGCCTGGGGTTTACTCAGCCTCTAACTGAAATGAGTACCAGGAATTAATTAAATAATTTTCCTGGGGAGTGAAGCGCGGCCAGCGTGTAAGGCTGACGTTACCGCCATCTTTGAGCCAATTGTCAAGGTAATGTGGGACCCTTAACGTCTCACAACTCTATGGGCCTTCATGGCCTGCTAGAGGGATAGCTTTACTTACTTACTGTTAAAGGTGTTGATAGGCAGTCGGCATTTATGCTGAAATGAAGTTCATTATTGAACAGCACGAGTTAATTGTCGAAACTTTTGCAAGGAAAAAATTTATAGAAAATGTATCTGTAAGTTTCATCGTAAATATCATGACTCACCAGTTCCCACAAAGTCGTGCGTATCCAAGCTAGTGAAAAAGTGGTGGGCCATAGGTTCAGTGTGTGTCATAAAGAAGCAACTGAAGAGGATCATGCTGACTGAAGAAAAGGTTCAGGATATTGAGGCATGACTATAGATCAGTCTTCGAAAATCAGTAAGATGTTTAGCACAGGAAACGGTTGTTTCGCTCAGCCACAAAATCAAATTGTGCTCAGCCACAAAATTAATCAAATTTTGCTCATATAAAATAACAACTGTGCATGAGCTGAAACAACCAGATTATGCAGCAAGAAATCGCTTTCGCAACTGGCTGCTGCAAAATGTGCACGATGGAATTGTGGATGCACAGCTTCTGTTCATGACTGATGAGGCGTGGTTTCACGTCAGTGGCCATGTCAATGAGTATGGAGCAATGAAAATCCTCACGTTATACAAAAAGTGGCATTACATAGTGAAAAGGTTGGGGTTTAGTGTGCTGTAAGTCCGTGGTGATTCATTGGCCCCTTATTTTTTCACAAAACCATGAACTCTGACCGCTATGTTAATGATATACTGAATCCATTCTTCAGTCAGCTCACTGCTGAAGAAAGACAATATGGGTATTTTCAGCAAGACATCGCTACAGCACACATGGCTAATGCAACCATGGTCACAATACAGGAAGTGTTTGAAGACAGAATAATAAGCAGGGGTTTGTGGCCTCCCAGATCCTCAGATCTGTTTTTGCGACTTTTATCTTTGGGGAAAACAGAAGGGAAAAGTCTACAAGAATAATCCTCGCAGCACTGAACCTCTGCAGAATGAAATAACATGCCACTTTTTCACAAGCTTGCATACACATGACTTTGTGGGTACTGGTGAGTCAGGATATTTACGACGAAACTTACAGATACATTTTCTGTAAGATTTCTCTCTTTGTAAAAGTGTCGACAGTAAACACATGCTGTTCAATAGTGAACTTCATTTCAGTATAAATGTCGACCGCCTACCAACACCTCTAACAAAAGACTGACCATTAATGCGACTTACTGCAGTGACAAGATCAGACCACCTGACAGCACGTGTTTACCAGCACCAATGATTCATTCTGCTATTAGTAGTTACAGCAGCAATCTGGGAGAAACACTGTGTCTGCTAGATGCTGCTTCAAGATTTCCTCGATGGTTGAATGCCCTGTATATCCAATGCAAACAAACCTCACTACGCAGAATCCTTCACAAGATTCTAGTAATACTCATTCACTTAATTAATAATCCAACATTTACAGAATTCAGAAGTTCATTACCTTGTATACAAAAGCCAATACTGTTCCATATCCTACACTAGATAGATCCAGCCACATCACTGCACCCCATTTAAGATTCCTTAAATATTAACTAAGAAGCTGGGATAGTGTAGTCGATATAGCAACTGGCTATGGGCTGGATGACCAACGGGTTGGAGTTCAAGTCCCAGTAGGGTCAAGAATGTTCTCTTCGCCACATCATCCAGACTGGCTTTGGGGCCCACCCAGCCTCCTATTCAACGGGCACCTGGGGCTCTTTCCCCAGGGGTAAAGCAGCAGGGGTATGAAGCTGACCACTCACCTCAAACTAGTGCTGAGGTCAAGAAATTGTGGGTCTAGACATCCACTCCCCCATACACCTTAATGGCATAGTGCTTAATTAGCTGAGCACAGGGACAACTTTATCTTTTTTACCTATTATAATATTAACTTCTCATCTATACATATGTCTCACAATCTGTCTCTTTCTGTAACGTTCTCATATTAAAATTCCTTATATAACTTTAATTTCTCCAACACATGCTACTCATGTTATTTTCCTTAATTTTCTCACCATAATATCTGGTAAAGACTGCAAATTATGAAGGCCTTCATTAGATCATTTTCTTAAGCCTATGAGTACCAGGAATGTTCCTGGGGGTAAATGGAGGCCGGCGTGTAAGGGTGACAACCTTCCCACCATCTGTGAGCCGACTGTATAAAAAATGTGGGACCCTCGATGTCTCACAACCCTATGGGCCTCCACGGCCTGTTACAGGGATAGCTTTACCTTTCTACCTTATCTATTTTTATAAATAAACGTGATAAGACAATTAAACAAAATTTAATGCTAAGTAACAAAATAGATAACTTACAGTCCAGTGTGACACACAAGTTCACCACACTTCGGTCTTCACTCGCCTTACATGTTTTGATTCAATAGAATCATTTTCAGAGGCATACCAGTACGAGTAGGAAACACTGTCACGTAAGATTTGACATTATGCACTAAGGTTATAAATAGTGCTCACTGTATCACAATTTGCCCTTTGCATTCACTTTGACATGTAGATTTACGTAAGATGTTGTTTCGTTTAGGCGTCTTTTCTGGGTATTCGATTGGAATTTCCCACTGCACGCAAGGTGATGTTTACTTTTCTTAAAACAGCTTCCTTATGTATTTAAAATTGTGTTCAAATTCTTCTGTGTTTAAAAAGTTAGTTATTATGTTAAAATCGTGAACCAACATTGGGTCATGTTGCTGTTTCTCCGGACGGTAGGAGATGTCGATATTTCTCTGCGTTGTGTGTTCTTATTGTNCGTCACACTAACAATCACAAAATAGATATCTTACAGTCCAGTGCGACATACATACGACACAGCACGCACGTATACTACACAACTAACAATAAGAAACAAGAAAAGTAAACATCACATTGCATGCAGTGGGAAATTCCAATCGAATACCCAGAAAAGACGCCTAAACGAAACAACATCTTACGTAAATCTACACGTCAACGTGAATGCAAAGGGCAAATTGTGATACAGTGAGCACTAATTATAACCTTAGTGCATAACGTCAAATCTTATGTGACAGTGTTTCCTGCTCGTACTGGTACGCCTCTGAAGATGATTCTACTGAATCAAAACATGTAAGGCGAGTGAAGACCGAAGTGTGGTGAACTTGTGTGTCGCACTGGACTGTAAGTTATCTATTTTGTTATTGTTAGTGTGACGGACCAGAATGAGACAAATCAAATTAATGCTAAGTGAATATGTTAAATCAGAAATCTACTCTATTGAACTTTTAGACTTTTAGTTCAAGCATGAAATCTGTCAATATTTAGTTTCTGCATTCTACTGTGTGTTCCATGTCATGTGGGTCCCTTGCCACCACGGCACAATGCGTCCTCAGGTTGCAGATGGAGGAAATGGCCTCCAGATACGGAAGGTAGATGCAAATATATTTGGGGGAGAGGGGAAACCATTCGAGGAGAGCCGACAAGGGGTGGCCCTCCAGCTAACGACTCCTCACCATAAAAATAACCTTGTTATGAAAGATCACAAGATACCTCAGAACTGGACAGACTCTTTGGATAAAAGACCTAAATTAAAGAAAATGGATATGAGATTTGGTACTATTCTATGACGAACTAGAACATGTATTCAATGAATACCAACTGAAGATTCTGTTAGGAGATTTCAATGCCAAAGTAGATGGAAGAAATTTTCAAACCAACAACTGGGAAAGAGCGTTTGCATGAAATTAGTAACAAAAATGGAGTTAGAGTAGTAAACTTTGCCACATCCAAAAATCTTATTGTAAAAGTATGTTGCACATCATAAAATTCAACAACTCCTGATGGAAATACGCACAACCAAACTGACCATATTTTGACAGATAGGTGATGGCATTCAAGTATACCTGATGTCCAATAGTGCAGAGTAGCAGACTGATACTGATCACTACCTAGTGGTGGCAAAATTTTGGGAGAGACTGGCAGTGAGTAAACAAACAATGCAGAATTCATGTGGAGAGGTTCAAACTCAAGAAACTGAACAAGATAGAGGATAAAGAGCAGTATCATGTTGAAATCTCAAATAGGGTCGCAGCTTTGGAAAATTTAAGAGACTGAGGTGGATATTAATAGAGTGTGGGAAACTATTAAGAGAGAATATCAAAATTTCAGGCAAAGAATTGAACAAGCATAAGCCATGGTTCAATGAAAGATTCCAAAATTATTACACCACAGGAAACAAGCCAAACTGCAATGGTTACAGGATCAAAGCAAAATAAACGGGGATAATCTGACAAATACAAGATTTGAAACCAGTAGGTATTTCAGGAATAAAAAGAGGGAATACCTGAAAGACAAAATTGATGAGCTCAGACTGATTAAATTGTGTTTAAACATAATGTATAATAAAGTCCATATAGGTAAACATTTGTCTAATAATTTTCTTATCCGGAATGGTCCAAAACAAGAAGAGGCTTCATTGCCACTGCTTTTTCAACTTTACTTTAGAATATGCCATTAGGCAGGTCCAGGAAAACCAAGTTGGACTGAAATTAAATGGGACACATTAGCTGTTGATCTACGCAGATGACGTGAATCTACTGGGTGATAATACATATACCATAAAGAAAAACACAGAACATCAATTAACGATAGTAAGGAGGTTGGTCTAGAATAAACACAGAGAAAACTAAGTACATGTTGCTGTCTCAGTCACCAGAATGCAAGGCAAAATCATGACATAAAGATAGGAAACAGATGTTTTGATAATGTGGCACTGTTCAGATATTTGTGAACAACTATAACAAATCAAAACCTGATTCAAGAGGAAATGAAAAGGAAATTCAATTCAGGTAATACTTGCTACCATTCAGTGCAGAACCTTTCGTCTTCTTGTCCGCTGTCTAAACACATAAAAATTAGAACATACAAAGCCATAATTTTGCCTGTGGTTCTGCATGGGTGTGAAACTTGGTCGCTGCCATTAAGGGAGGAACAGAGTCTGACAAGTGTTTGAGAACAGGGTGCTGAGCAGAATATTTGGATCAAATAGAGATGAAGTTATAGGAGGTTGGAGAAAACTGCATAATGAGAAGCTTCATAACTTGTACTCTTTGCCAAGTACAATTAGAATAATCAAGTCAAGGAGGATGAGATGGGCAGGGCATGTAGCATGCATGGGGGAGCAGAGTAATACGTAGGTCGTACCGAAAGTCATGAGCAACTTTTTTTTTGCATGCAACCTGGGAACAGCAGACGAAACAGAGTACGGTGATAGGTGGAACCAGCTGTTGTGTTAACCTTGAGAGTCTTGTAATGTCAATAGCTTGCATCACGTGATCAGTATCACTCCTAACAAAGTGGTCGACAATATGTCGTTTTGTCAGCGTGCTGTCATCGAATTTCTTGTGAAAGAGGAAATCCTTGCTGCAGAAATTCACCAGTCTTCAGCATGCTTATGGAAGTGTGTGCATGGGTGCGAGCAGTGTTTGAAGATGAGGTGAAACACCAGCATCGAAGATGAGCCTTGGAGCGGTTGTCCTCGAACAACCTCAACTGAACGCAACAAGGAAAGAGTGGATGAGATCATTCAAGATGACAGGCACGTGACTGTGGACACAATAGCCCGAAAACTTGGAATAGGGCACAGTGCACTACAGGAGATGATTGAAAGCTTGGGCTATAGGAAAGTTTGTGATCTCTGGGTCCCGCAGTTATTGACTGAAGACCACAAAGGTCAGCAAAAAGCCATCACCTCAGAACTGCTGCAGAGATATTGACACGAAGGCAATGATTTTTTGCTCTGTATTGTGACAGGTGACAGGTGACGGGCACAGTCTTCTGGGATGCAGAGGGGTTTATTCTGGCCAAATTCCTGGAACCTGGGCAAACCATCAATGCTGCTCATTATATCCAGACACTGCACAAGCTCCTTTGTGCATTGCGCGATAAACGTCCGGGACGAAACATCATCATCCTGCATGACAACGCTTGCCCCCACACCGCTCGTCTCACATTGGAAGCAATTGCAAAGATGAGGTGGGAAGTTCTTCCACACCCCTCCTACAGCTCTGATCTGGCACCCTTCGACTACCATCTTTTTGGATTTGTGAAGGATCAGCTGCATTGTCAACGTTTTGAGACACGGGAGGCAATTCAGAAAGCAGTGCGTCAGCATCTTCAGATGGCTGGAACAGAATTTTACAGAAGGGGAATTTTCAAACTCCCAGAACGCTGGGAGAAATGTGTACAAAGAAGCGGTGATTATGTGGAAAAATAAAGAAAGGTCTGTAGATTGAGGTGGTGTACTTGGTTTGTCAATAATAAAGCATGTTACTTTACAAAAGATTGTTTCTCACAACTTTCAGTACGACCCTCGTACATATACAGGGTATATGTATTTTGGTGGGAAAGCCAGAAGGAAAGAGACCACTAGGAAGACCAAGACATAGGGAGGTAGACAATATTAAAATGGACCTTACAGAAATAGGTCAGGATGGTATGGACTGGATCAATTTGGCTCAGGATTGGGACCAGTGGAGGGATCTTGTGAACATAGTAATGAACCTTCGGGTTCCATAAAATGCTGGGAAGTTCATGAGTAGCAGCAAAATTGAATATGAATTCAGTTTCTCAAGAAGGGCTCATTTCCAAAAGTGACTGTGTGTTAGCAAATTGTTTTAATGACTGTCTACATAGCAATTACATTGTCAATATATCTACAGTTTAATATAACCTACTAATAGCAAATAGAGTATAATATAATATTTATTTTTTCAATATCAGAACATATTTCAAATCTTGAAGTCATCAGTGCTGTTCTATTAACCAGCAGATTTATTAGTACAATCACTAGAAGTTTGCACAAAACGGTATGCTTATCCAAGAAAAATAAGTATGGTATAATGTATATATATACTCGTATGTTATATTGAGGGTTAAGGTTTGTCTGTGACAGCATTCCCTTGTTTTCCAATAAACAGGAATATTTTTCATTATTTAAATATGGATGCATGTGGCCGACACAACTGTTTCGTATCTACAAAGTATGAAGGCTCCATTTAGCCAGGTGTTGTGGTATTTAATACAAACATAATGTACTGCAGAATTATCTGTTAAAAATTAGGATACAATAGGAGTGAACACAATATGAAATGGTAATCATCCAAGAATACAGAATTTAAATCTCCTGGTATAACGGGGCTGGTGACCATATTTTAATCAAAAGACAATGGTAGTAATATTGAAAAATGCATTGTTCAGCCAGCTCGACCATTCACACGTGACACTGTAATAGACAATCAGCAGAGATTAATAAAAAAAAAAAGTAAAGAAGTAAAGCTGTCCCTGTGCCAGGCCGTGGCAGTAAGGTTGTCAGCCTTATGTGCTGGCCGCGCTTTACTCCCCAGGAAAATTATTTAATTACTAGGTGGTTCAAATATGACTGGGACTCATTTAAAAAAAAAAAAAAAAACATAATTGCCAAACACTTACTTGCACATGTCAGTCTTCAACGTACTCCCGTCCGGAGTCAACACATTTTTCCAACTTTCTGGAAGCATCCTGATGCCCCCCCCCAAAGACTTGTGGTTGGCGGTGTATCCACTCCCGAACAGTCTGGAATGACGGCGTCGTTGTCCACAAACCACATGCCTTGCAAGTCTGATTTGAGCCAAATCGGCACTGTACGGCGGATGTGTCAGAAGGTTCCATTTCAATTTCCGAAGGGTTTCCATTGTTGTTTTGGCCGTATGGGGGTGTGGATTTTCTTGAAGGATGGCTACCCGCTTTCCACCTGTCTTCTGCTTGGATCAGATCTTACTCCAAGTTCCTTGATAGTGATGAGCCTATTCTCATGAATAAGCACGTCTGCACGATCAATGTTCGGCTCGGTGATGGATGTTCGCGGCCAACAATCATGCGGTTCATTCTCCATGCGCTCTCTGCCCTCTCTGAAGCACTTACACCACTCAAACACATGGGTTCGTGAGAGTTGGAGTCTGTGGTGAATTTCAGTGGACTAGATGTTTTCTCCAATGAGGAATTTGATCACAATGAGTTGTTCTACGCTCCGTGGTACCTTCTATTCTCGCATCACTCTAGCAACTTCCAGACAGGACCTAACAGGTTCTAACCCTAACAGGAGGGAGGGTGAAGGTTGTGGCTTCAATCTCTCAAGGTCACACGGCTGCTGCGGAGTGTGGCTTGTTTACAAAAAAAATCAGTCCCGGTCATATTTGAACCACCTTGTAATTCCTGGTGCTCATTTCTGTTAGAGGCTGAGTAAACCCAAGGGCCTAGTGCAGCTGGAAGGATTAGGTCAACTGAAAAAAATCCAATGACCTCATCGGGACTTGAACCCGCAACCTTCCGGCTTGTAGCATAGCCCCTCAACCAACTACACTACCGCATGCCCCTCAGCAGAGATTAATGCTCATCCAATTCTACTATTGGGCACTAACCCATTTACATTCATCGTTAACACTGTAATTTTCAAATTCAGTGTGATACAGCTTGATTATGGAACAAAAAAAAAACGAAGGGATACTGCATTAACAGCAGAACTATTCACTGTTCTGCCTGGCTGCATGTGGAAAGATGGCACAAGCTCAGATTAATTATGGTTGATTTAGGGCATTCATTTTTTAGTCATTTGCCTATTTACTTTACATAAATAAAGAAAGTACACTCCTGAGAAAACTACACTGTCTTGTGTATGTGCATCTCCCATTTCAACTTCTGAACTAGTTGACCAATTACTGAATAACTTTCACATTACATTCAATGAATTTTAACACTGAATCTATAACCAAGTTTATGACAGAAATAAAATTACATAAGAGCAATAAACCTGTAAAACTACACATGTATGCATCAGCATGCTTTATGAGTCCTTATCAGAACTCAATTTTATATCGGAAGAAGCTATGCTCAGAAGACAAGGGTAAATAATGATTTACAGAGGAAGTAATTACAGTGATTTTGTGAGCCTATTTGCACTTAAAATAATTTAAGACAAAGCTGACTTACCGAACCATAGTTGTTGCTCTCTGAAGAGCAGTACCCCAACTCTCCACAAATTCATAATTCTTCCGCTTGCTGTACTGGATTACATCATTTGCCAGATAAAAAAGAGTCAAACGATGTTCAATCCTCACTGTACCAAAAAGATATAACATGATAATTAGTAAAACGTTTAACTTCATTAAATAATTACTAAAACTTATGGTTAATTCAACAGGCAATAAGATATATTCATTTTCACCCTATAAAAAAGTTCCGCTTGAATCGAATTTCATTCATGACAATGGACCTATGTGGTTTATATCATTATTGGCTGTCTCTAGTTTCACAAGTAAGAACAGATTCCATATAAGAAAGTGATTGATCTTTACAGATTCTTATAGAGAATAAACATGGTAGAGGTAATTACTTGGCTACAACTTAGCTTCATACACAACCTGTGCTATATTTAAGAACACAGAAGTGTTCCAGATTCAGCGCCCTCCCCATCTTGTACGTGCACGTAACAATATGAAGCTATTCAATTTATTCCGAAAAGAAAAACACAGTGACGAAGAAACAATCACTTATGTCAATAGCATGTATGTATGTATGCAATAAAACACAGTTTTTCTTTTTGCCTTTCAAATCATCACCTAAAATTAAATCTAGATATCCTATCATAATCATTATGAGAACCTTTGTAAACATTTTAATTAAGGTCCTACCAGTGTAAAAATCACACACACACCAACAACAATTTTCTTCAGCATTCCCAAAACCTTCTGTGAATTAATGTCATACTTGTCAGCATTTACATTTACACTTTCTTCTACACATATTTTCACTGTGATGGAGTGGTGTTTGTAACCCCACAATATCCTATAAGTACTACATGTTATACTATCAATTTTCTTTATAATTCTTCCAGTTATGAATTTTCAGTATATTTAACCTCTTCCTTTCTGGCAAACTGAAGGAATTCACTGTGTAAGGAATAGGGAGAACAAATGAACTGACTAACTGAACGATCAACCAACCAACTAATTAACTAATTTAATGGAGCACAGATCTTCTGAAAATTCCAACAGCTGCTCATCTAATAAAAAAATTCCCCATCTTTTATGGAACCCACTTTCATGAGACCCCAATACTGGTCCCTGTCCTGAACCAAATAGAGCCATTTGTTTCCAATCTTTCCTATGCATGCTACATGCCCTACCCATCTCATCTTCCCTGACTCAATTATCATGATAGTACTTGCTGAAGGGAAATAAGTTATAAAGCCCCTTGTTATGCAGTTGTCTCCAGAGTCCCATTATTTACTCCTTCTTGGAACCAAATATTCTCCTGACACCCTGTTCTCAAACACCTTTAATCTACACTCTTCCAATAATCACAACACACTGTCACTCATACATAACAAATAAAATTACAATTCCGTATATTAATCTTTGCATTATTAAGAGAGAAAATGGAAGGAAAAATAATCTGAAGTGAACAGCAGCAAGTATTCACAGAATTTAATATGTTAATTATTTTGTCAATGCAATTTTCTGTCACTTTTCAGAGCTGAATACAAAGTCATACTGAAGCAAACATGTCAAAATTATAATCTTATTCTAAAAAAATCAACTAAGTACAAGGACTGTTCATTTCAAAACTCTGAATGCAAGTAAATGGATAAATTTTCATAAACCCATTTTTTGCTAAGAGCCGATAGTTTTCAAAATGCAACAATTACAACTTAATTTCTGAAACGATTATTTTGGATATTATGGGCTACTGTGCTTTCAAGTAGGTTAATGCGTAACATTAAGTCTTTAATGATAGGTCCAATATTTAGAACTCATTTTTTGGACTACTGGCTAAGTAGTATGCATGAGTCCATCTAAATTCACTTAATATACGTAATGGTTCACTGAAGCAATTTTTCACTGAACTTTTTACTTAATATTGCTACACCAATTAAAACACAAAGAAAAAGATGGATACAGCATGCATTATGCTAGGGGTGAATGTGAAACGGACATGAAGCTATCGTTTGAAAACCCTGAGAGAACAGACCAACCGGGAGGTCTGTCCATACATGACAGAATAATACTGAATTGTATCTTACGAATATGAAATATGAAGATGTGAAACACATATACCTGGCTCAGGTCTTCAAATCTGTACGGTCATTCAGAACATCAATTGCTTGTGTATTTTTTTATTGCTAGTGGGGTGGGACTAAGTCCCTTGTACCGGGGCCACTTCTGGCCTATTGTACCAGCCCCAGATGATAGGTGAGGGTGATTGTGGAGCAATTGGTGGAATGAAGATTGGCAGGTGAAATCGAAGTGCTTGGAGAAAACCTGCCCCAGCGCCACTTTGTCTGCCACAAATCCCATTTGACCAGACCCAGGACGAAACCCGGGCTACCGCGGTGGGAAGCCAGTGACTAACCGCTTGAGCTATGGCGCGGCCTATGGCTTATGTAAGTAACTCAATCTACAATGCTCACTTGAAAGGAAAAGATGATGAGAATGCCCCATACACCAAGAGGCTAAACTGGATTCCACTGCCCATTCTGTCATCTATTTAGGTCCAATACATACACAAATTAGCCCAGAACAATGGACTGTGCATTTTGGCATCCATCAATGTTCAACTTAAAAAACAGATTTATGTCAAGAAATGTTCATTTTTACTTCAGTTGTCATATAACAACATAATTTGCCAGATGTCCAAATTTTTTACACATTCACATCCAAGCAGCAACTAGATATAATGATGTGAAATTTGAGGTTCTCATGGCAGTGACTATGCAGATGTGGACTGACACCATGCAGTCTAGTAGAAGGTTCCCACTGCTTTACAGAAGATCGGTAAATTCCCACCAAACTGCACAGCATCATATCCCAGAAGAAAGATAGATAAATTTTCTGAGGTTCTAAACAAGTAGTTCATGTGAACCAGAACAAATAAGTTTCAAGATAACTTACTCCTTGTGATGATGCCTGGGACATCCTGTTTCACATGTCAATATAAACAGCCATTTCACTATTTCATTTTTGTACAAAATATCATTCTCTAAACAGAAGAAACTGTACAGACTATTGCTTGTCACCAACTGTTACATGCTACTCACACAATGAATCCTCTGCCCAGTGTATTTAAGTTCTGTTACCTTTACTTTCTCATATGTGTAGTAAACATCAAAAATAATGTGATCGATTTTGAGATTCTGATGGATTTACATGAAGCGCCTAGCTTACAAAAAAGTAGTTTTGGTATGTTGTCTGTATGAATGGGTGTACAAATGCCACATCATCACCAGCTGAATGATTTGACAGAATCTATTCATGTTCAGTGCTCAAAAGTTTAAGCACCTTAGGTCAGTGCCTAGTGAATGTGAACATTCCACCTACAAAGCTACGGACCCTCCGGATCAGCCCCAAAACACAAGCTGATAATTTTCTCAAACATGGCTAAAATGACACTGATTAAATTTCAGTAATTTATGAGACAATATCCCTAAATAAAACTTGGTATCTTCAGGGAATAAGTTTTTGTATGCCTGTGTCAAAGTAGTCTGCCACCTGTGAGCTCAGCCATGTCTTGGCACCTTCCATCAACTCCTCATTACTGTTGAAGAACTGTGATTGCAACTAGTTCTTCAGGTAGGTATCCCCGAATCAGTCCTCAGTTGTCCCAACAAAGTCAAAGTCATATTGCGACTGATGGTGTCAGTAAGTCTTGGTATCGAACCCCATCTGGGGCTCATGACCAGATATTAAATATTACCGTTTGACAATTAGTCTTATTTTTGTGGGACGAGAGGACGGGTCTGTCTTTCGCATATGCTGCTGGCCCTTGCCAGCGTGGTCTTTCTCAGGTCCAAGTCCCTTGGAACTCGCAACCATATTTTACTGTCCCAGAATTGAGACTTCCCTTTTTGTTGCCTCCTTCAACTTGCAGGGTCATGGTGGAAGTATTCGACCCCGCCTCCATACACAACACTCCTTTAGGGGCTCTGGGCTGCACATGAGAAACCCAGACCTGCAGTGTGATAAGCAAGTGTGCAGCTTTCATGAGTGGTATCACTTCAGTGACTGAATGAATGCTAAACTGCTGCTGGCCCTCACAAGCACAGTGAAGCTTGCTTTCGATCAATAGGTCGGTTAGATTGCTGCTGGCCTTCACCAGCACACTCATTCCTGGCTTCAGTCTCCTCAAGATCCATGACCCTTCACCAGCACAGTCATTCCTGGCTTCAGTCTCCTCAAGATCCATGACCAAGATTTTTATTCTCTCCTAGACATGTACATGTTTAGAAACACAGCCTCCTCTTTGATGAAAGAGGGGTCAGTCTTTTTGTGTAGGTGCTATCATTGTTGCACTGTAGTTTTGGCACAAGTATATCTGTGGTCACAGTGTCCAGGTGCACCATTTGTAAGTAGAGTCAAAGTTATTTAACAACTGAAAGTCAGATGGCCAGACTGTCTTCATGTCAACCACCCATCTGAGGCCCAAGACCAGATTTTTATTACTGTCAGACAGCTGAGGATTCGCCATTTACAACTGATCCTGGCCACCGCTAGCAGCCATATTTACCGCCTATGAACTCTAGCAACAATTTTTCTTCACGAGTTTTCATACAATTTTTGTAACGGCCATTATACTGTCTTCTTCTGACTCAATCCCATGGAGCTGTCATGATCTGCTGGAATATCACTGTGACTACTTTGAACATGTCCGTCAGAGACAATCTGTTTGCATTACGACCTTGAACCTACTGACTTGGTACGTGTTGTTGGCTGTGCCTCAATGGAGGGGAGCACACATTTCTCCCACTGTGGCAGGGCAGGCCTGTGCAACTGAGGGTGGCTGAGGCTCCTGCTGTTGCTGTGCATTGCTACATAGCACCACTGCAATGGATAGACCTGGGCTCATGTGGCTGGAAGAGAACACCCTTCCCGTTGCAGTCTTGGATGGTCTCTACAACTTTCTCTTTCACATCTCTTCCTTGGCGTGCCTGCAGCCTCAATAGTTAGAGCGATCAGGTTCCTCTCTGCCCACCAACATGCAGTTGTACTGCCATTTTATGGGGCATTCCTTGTGGAGGTGACCGCCACCACACCATATACATTGGGGTGGTTGCTTGCAGTTAGCCCAGACATAGTCAAAGTCAAAGTCACAGCCAAAGTTACATTATAGCCACCAGTAATTCAGTCAGCCAGTCTGTCTTGGTGTCAAGCACCCATCTCGGGCCCAAGACAAGATTTTTATTACTGTCAGACAATTTGGGGTTTGTTAATGTGGGGAGCCCTCTCCAATGAGAAGACAGTCTGTCATTTACAACTGCTGCTTTCCCTGGCCAGCACAGTCACATTTACAGCCTATGAACTCTGGCGGTCATTTTCTTTGTGAGTTTTCATAGTTTTTATGATGGCCATTATTCTGCCTTCTTCTGACTAGGCCCCACTGAGCTCTGTCATGATCTGCTAAGTGCATTCACAGGGTCTCAGAACAGGCCACATAGAAAACACCATTTCCCACAGTTCATCTACTGTCGTGTGTATATTTGTTGCCGCGATACATGTTTATTGAGCCATTATCTGGCAGTGGCCAATTTATTCTGGCCCAATTATTCCAGACTTTCGGCTGCTACATTACATCAGAGAACTGACTAACTCCAGAAATGGCATTGTTGTTAGTTGATTGAAGGTAAATGAGAAATTGTCCTGTGCTCCATTAAGCTCCATGAAGTGCTGGGGAAGCAGAAATACAGCTTGGTACTAGACAGAGGTGAGTGATAAGCTTCATGCACTTTGTATAGGAGGCTTGGTGGGCCCCAGAGCCAGTATGGATGCAGTGGCAAAGGAAGTCATTATACTGAATGAACTATCCCAGCTTTTATATTAATAATTGATATATTCTATAGTTCCCTCAGGAGCATAATTCATCTACAAGTCTTGCAGACCTACTGAAAACTGTTTTAAATTCAGAGTGGTCAGGGAGTTGGCCTGAAGCACCCTAGCCTAAGGTGGCGCTACCACCTCCACACGGCATCAGGCCTGCCTGATTACAGTGGGCATTTCCTCCTCACAAGATGATGGGGTTATATTGCCCGTGCTTGTTTGTGACAACAGAGTCCACCACCTGGTGAGGCTGGTTTGTATTTGCTTCACTTCCACTTGCCCCCCCCCCCCGATTTTATTGCCAACTAGTTAAATCTATACAAGGTACTAATTCACACAACAAGCTGTTCACAAATCATTTTCTTCACTGCTCCATGTGAAACACCAGTACTTAGACATTATTCTTTGCTGCATTTCGGGGGGGGGGGGAAACCTTCAATAGATTCTTAGTGATAATGACAGAAGACATAACATGTTTCAATAGGCCAAGTGGCAAGAACTGTCTTCCACAGTGGATTTTTCAAAGCAACATGACCTAACAGCCGAACATGTGTGCTGAATTGAAACATTCAGTTGCAAAGAAAAAACCTTCATAAAGACATTAAGATAATAATGAATGAAAAAACCTATGGTGTGTTAGAAACAGTCTGGGCCTGCTGCGTAAATCATGCAGAAAATCTACAAGGAACAGATTACTCGACATAAATCAGATACAATAAAATCACAAACATTGTTACACTGCTACTATTTCAAGTGTGCAAGCACTGGCTGTAGTAACTTAAAACTGGCTCTCACCTAACATGAGGAGATATAAAACCTCGACTGATGCTTCACACATGCACACACGCACACACACAGACACACATATATATATATATTGTGGCATGACGCCAAAAAGACGGAATGGTTGAGATCTGGGTTGATTTCCTAGGAAACAAGTGACATTCCCGCTACCATGGCTAGGAATTGGAAAGCATTCATTGCTATACAATGGCTAGCAATCTAACAGTGGAGTTTCCACCGTTACACATGAATTGTTGAGGCAGACAAGTATTCCCGCATTCATTGCATAACAGAGGGCAGAAATAACCCTTCAACAAGGTATTCCCTATTTAGTCCAAGATGCACGTTATAAAAGTCCAACATCAGCCAGTGACCAGCATAGGAGGCCCGTGTGGAGGCGGGTTCGAATACCTCCACCATGACCCTGTGAGTTGCAGAAGGCGACGAAAAGGGAAGTCTCAAATTTGAGACAGTAAGTTATGGTCTCGAGTACCAAGGATCTCATACCCAAGAAAGACTGCACTGGCAAGGACCAGCAGCATATACAAAAGACAGACCCATATTCTCGTCAGAGAGGGTGAAAAAAAAAAAAAAAACCGTAACTGTCCTTTATGCCAAGACGGACTGGCCGACTGACCGTCGGTCATAAAATGAGCCTCAGACTCAGACCAGCAGTTTGTATTTGACCTTAGAACACAAGAGTTCTTACCCGACAAGGGACCAAGAAAAGTTGAGCTCCAAGTAGAACACACTTCACCAATATAACGGAGCAGAAGTGTTGTAACATTAAAGAAGAAACGTCTAAAGGACATTGTAAGTGGAAAATAACTGTAAATGTGAGTGTAAAAGTGACTGTCCAATAAATATTCGTTCAAATCCGAGAACCCAAAAAAATTCTTGTTGCAATGCATAGCAAACACGCGACAATAAATACATATACGTGTATCTTAATAAACTCCGTAACTTGAGCCCACAAGTGAACTATACCAACCGAACGACCGCCGCTTGTCAACGAAGATAGTGCCAACTTTAGCGGATAATTTCGGTTTTCTAGACCGGAGCCGCGATTTCCTTGAAATAGCTCCTCAATTATATTCACGAGGCTGAGTGGACCAGACCCAGTACTTCTCAGAAAATCTGGCAGTGTCGGGAATCGAACCTGGACCTCTGGGTCTGTAGCCAGGAACTCTTGACCACTAGACCACAACTTAAAAATGCTCTAAACAAAATAACATTAATAAAAGTGGAAAACAGAATTTCTTCTGAATGATTTTAATGAAGATGCATCATAGTCATTTACAGGTTTTATACTAAAACTTGTTTTGGAAGATGATCACTGGGCCAGTGACTGGCAACAGCTCATAGTCATTTTCATTCTTTTGCAGTATCTCACATGGGAGGGTGGAACAAATGGAGGCAGGCATGCACGGAGGACTGGCACTTTGTGATTAGCAACACTGTCATGGAGGAATACTGCACATGCTTGTTGTGAACACTGCATAAGGTGGATTTTGTAGGTCAGAAGCACTGTGAAGTTTTTCGATTTTTTTTTTGCAGTCTTCTCATTTAGTTATCTATTATGCCATTCTACTCTTGTGTTTTATAGAAATGTCTCATGGTTCCATGTGAAGACTTTCTGACAAATTTCACTGCATTAGCACACAAACAGATACAGCAAAGGTTCTGTCGCAACAATGTAAGCTACTTATCAATGGGCTTCGCAAGGACTGGTGATTCAAGCTGTCCTATTCCATTGTGTCCTGTCTGTGACAAACGACTTACAAATGCACCAACGGCTCCAAAAAATTAAAGACATTTAAATTCAAATTGCAGCCACATGACCAGTAAAAGTGCTATTTTTAAACAGCTACTGGACACTCAAAACAAACACAACAAAGCTTTTGTTAGTAAAGTCACAGTTGGTGAAAAGGCTCAGGAAGCAAGTTATTTCATAGCAGAACTTACTGCCCAGAAAACGAAATGAAAGTCACATAGTTGGTGACAACCTAATAATGTCAGCATGTAAAATTATGGTGGGTAAAATCCAGTATAAGAAATTGAAAATGCTCCAATTTCAAACAACACGATAAATACACATACTGATGACATGTCACACGATGCTGAAGAGATTTTGTGTGATGACCTGAAAAATAACAGTTTCTCTATCCAGGTTGATGAGTCAACAGACTTCACCAATAAAAGTTATGTTGTAGCAAAGGCACAACAGATCACTGTGGTCACGATGCAAGAGTCAAGAAGGCCCACCCCTTATACATACGTCGTAGCATTTGTTACTTACTTACTTACTTACTTACTCATGGAGCTGAGCCCTTCTGGAGGAGCCGCCAATTCTGCAGCTACTCAAGAATTTCCCAGCATTTTATGGAACCCAAAGGTTCATTACAGCGTTCACAAGAGCCCTCCACTGGTCCCTATCCTGAGCCAGATCTATCCAATCCATACCATCCCATCCTATCTAAGATCCATTCTAATATTGTCCACCCACCTACGCCTTGGTCTTCCCTGTGGTCTCTTTCCTTCTGACTTTCCCACCAATATCCTATACACATTCCTCTCTCCCCCATTTGTGCTACATGACCTGCCCACCTCATCCTCCTTGACTTGATCATTCTAATTATACTTGGAGAAGTGTACAAGTTATGAAGCTCCTCATTATGCAGTTTTCTCCAACCCCCTGTCACTTCACCTCTCTTCGGTCCAAATATTCTCCTCAACACCCTGTTCTCAAACACCCTCAGTCTATGTTCCTCTCTTAATGTCAGAGACCAAGTTTCACGCCCATACAGAACCACAGGCAAAATTATAGTTTTGTATATTCTAATTTTTATGTTTTTGGACAACAGACAAGAAGACAAAAAGTTCTGGACTGAATGGTAGCAAGCATTACCTGAGTTCAATCGCCTCTTAATTTTGTCATAGCATTTGTAAGATTTGTAAATGATGGTGAAATTCGAGAAAATGTTTTTTGTTGCAAGCAGCTGTCTGATACAAACAATTTAATGTCTTGTCTTCATATATGGAAGCAAATGTTCTGTCTTGGGAGATATGTGTAGTAATAGTGCTCCATCAATGGTTGGCTCCATTAAAAAGAAAATCCTGACACTGTCACAACATACTGTTTTACGCATATTTACAGAGAGGTACTGGTTTCAAAAACTCGTGAGAGATGAAATGAAAAACGTTTTGGATGCTACAAAAGTGGTTATCCTTATCAAAGACCAGTTCACTCTAGAATGTTTAAAAAACTGTGTGAAAACCTGGTCAAAAATCACATAAATCTTCAGCTACATACAGAAATCCAGTGGCTTACCAATGGAAGAGTTCTCAACAGGGTGTCTGAGCTGAGAGGTGAACTGCAGGATTACTTCCAAGAAAACAGTATACTAGATTTTGCGAACTGCTTTGAATATGAAAAATGGCTGACAAACTAGCCTACTTAGCAGACATATTTCCTCACATGAACCAACTGAACAAATCTGTGCAAGGTCCTGGAGAAAATGTTTCGACCAAGTGAGAAAAATTCTTGAATTTAAAAGGAAACTGAACCTTTGGAAAAATCGTGTTGTGAAAGGGCATCTTGAAATGTTTCCATTGATGCTGGGGCTTCAGAGTGAAAAAGGATATCAGCAAGTCTCAAGTCTTATTGAAAACCACCTTGAAGAACTACAGAACAAATATTAAACATTATTTTTCCTCCCTTTCAACACAAGCATATGACTGAGTGAGAAATCCTTATTCTGAATCATATTCTCAGCCCAAAAAATTGACTTTAAAAGGGAAGGCCTCTGTGTGCTGCAGTCTGATTGTGCACTCAAAATGAGATATACTGACCTATCCCTGAACAAGTTCTGGATTTCTATGAAAGAAGAGTATCCTTCCATTCACAGGAAAGCAATGAACATACTGCTGCAGTTTTCAACTTCTTATATGTATGAGGACACTTCTTCTTGTTTAACAAGTATCAAGAGCAAAGAAAGAAAATGTCTCATTTCAGTTGATGATGGACTCCGCGTGTGATTATCCAAAGTTTGACCCAGAATTAAGTTTTTATGCAGCAAAACACAAGCACAGGTTTCACATTGAAGAAGTAAATTTCTTTCTTTATTTTATTTCCAAAAATAATACTGTCTTAGATAATATTTTGTTCATATTGCTTTCATTTATGTTACGGTTTTCAGTAACCTTACTATTCGACACTGCCAATAAATCTTAATGTTGTATACAGCACTAATTACATTAAATTCAGTGCTTAATTAGTTAAGAACAGAGACAACTACTGTACTGTACAAGAATGCTATGCATTTCATAACCATAGTAGCGTGACAGCCCCCACCCCAACACCGCCTTAAGAGACAACGCCTGGATTCCAAAAATATATAACTTTCAAGAACCTTAACTTAACTCACAGTTTCACTCATAACAGAGCATGAGTAAATGAGAAACTGCATAACAATGATTTACATGTGTGCTGAAATTGGAATTAAACTTACTGTAACATTTTTACAAGTTATGAGTTATGACTAACATGAAATCAGCCTGATGGGCAAGATCTCCACTATACAACAACCGCCACCTCATATAAATTTGGCATATATCTATAATATGGTGACCAACAGTGTTACTTAAGTTAGAATTATTTGTTTGAAGTCGTCACCTTAAATAAAATTCAAATTCATTTGACGATTATGGGAATTTGATAGGTGAGACTACAATATGTTCTGTCCAGTAACTACTAGTAAACTAGCCTCAAATTCTGTGACCCCCATATGTGTTAACTATATCATAAAAGTTGTTCTGTAACTTCAATGGGATGACAATGCAAACAACAAAATATCAAAATCTGATTTTATCCATATGTTTTAAAAAAATAGAACTTACAGCCTTCAAAAGTAAACCCCCTATAACATTTAAAACTGCAGAATATGAACAAAATCTTGAACAAGCACTAACTTTTAATTATTTAGGTTTTAATGTGGATTCTGACAAAAGGATATCACATAAAACTACATAGGTTTCAGTAAAAATGGTATAATTATTAAGAGCTTAGCCAGCAACATTAGAAAGGGAGGCACTATTTGAATTCTACGATTATGGCAATATCAGCTCTTCTCAATGGCTCCAATTGCTGCACACTGACAAACAACAAAAAGGTAGACTGGAAACTGTACAAATTATCTTCCTGAAACTATGCCAGAATACTGAATGGCCAAACACAGATGCAATGAAAATAGGTGACATGAACTACAAACTTCTGACATAAATTCAAGAATTAAAAATTATCGAACAAAACAGCAACACCTAGGAAGAATGAACCCAGATTTCCTAAACTGTGCTCAGACTACAAACCCAGAAGCACAAAAGACCATCAAGGATGCTCACATAAAAGCTGGAGAGAACATTATTAAATTTACTGTATTAATCTTACATCTTGAAATCAAAATTGGCCTTCTGGAAGAGCCTAAACCATGCCTCTGCCAATGACAATGATGTTTGAGAGTACAAAACTTCAGGCTGTAAAAATGCTACCTCTAATTTTACAGTAACAGTATGATTTAAGGAGCTTCAATGACATTGGCCTCAAACATTTGCACCTAAATAAACGTTATTACATTACCTTTTGTCCCCATTCATACATAGAAAGCCTTAAGAATTAATGTTACTAGCACATGCATCAGATCCAAGCTAACTGTAACCACGAGAAACAGTGATGTTGTGTTCCTATGTGTGAAGGAAAAAATTAGTTAAGCATTAAAAAGACATACCTTTCTTCAGAATACGCAACCAACACGCTACAATCTTCTTGTGATGCTGCCTATGCTGCAAGCACCATGTTGACAAAGACTGTATACTTTCTTGAGAGTCCTTAAGCAACTGCAGTCTCTTCTCAAACTGATGCTCATTAAAAACTGACATTCTGATTTAAAATTCTTAAAATGTCATTCATGCCAGACAATTTCTACCTCTCTATCTAAATCTTAGAAATGCGGCAATAATTGTAACATGATAACGTCATTTAATCCTTCATAAATGCTGTATGTGCCAATAGCTGTTATCAATATCATGTCTTTATAATTTAACGTAACGAGTCTCTTACACCACACAACACTCGAGAGTCGGAAATTGAGTTTTGGCTAACGGTGTCATACAATAACACTTGTGTGAGTGACACAAGACACGTTACTCCTCAATCACAAGAGTAATCTTGTCAGCAGCCTGAAATATGGTTAATACCACAATCATAAATATACTCCAATGCGTTAAATTGCAATGATAAATGCAAATTCATACTGTACTGCTTTCATGTCCTACTGTGCTGAAAACAAATGCCAAAACTCATTTCTTCACTGTTTCAAAACTTTAACATACCAGTCACCACTCTCAATTTTCTTTATACCCACAAAATAAACATCGCTAACAACACTGCCGCCACTGCAATGCTAAGGCCGCTCATCTATGACGCTTTCCAGCAAACACGAATTAACGCATATGCAAACACTTTGTAAATTACATCAAAATCTATTCACTCATTTCTTCTCATACAACGGTGACTTACAAGTGAAAATCACGCACAATTCGCCAGTGTAATGAGAAGTACGAATTCGTTTACTAACATGCCAAATATTTTGTTATCCGCCATATTAAACCCGGGAGGTTTCATAAAGCAAGTACGGGACCACTAACCACTAAGAATAAGCCCAAATATTATATTTTCGGCATAAGCATAAAACCACTGCTAATTAATATACCGATAATTTTACTGGGTTTAAGGACAAGAAGAAGAATCAATATTTTCTATTTGTTTTAAACGACTTCAATTGTGAACATGATAGATGGCAGAACTATAACTAGAATCGACCAGAATAGTAGTTATCCTTTATATCGACAGAGCCCTTCACACTGGTCACGTCGAGTACACGATGTCAAACATCCTGCACACATCACACTAGTTGCCACGGATTACGAAAAGCGACTACGCGACCTCGTACTGGGACTGGAGCGGATTGGAGCGATTGGAGAGTCGTGAGACAGTGAAACATGACCACGAGCTGCATGAATCCTGAAGGATTCGGAACCAAGAATCACTGTGCTAGCGAGAACCAGCAGCAGTATACCTCACCGACAGAACCCAGTTCGAGGCCGCAGGTCAGCCCCCACTAGTGGGGGAGTGACCTGCAGTAGTCAGACCCTTCTTTTTGCTGTAGAGATGACCTTGAATACAAAAAATATGATCATGGTTCCTGGTGGGACCCGAAACCAACTGTGCTGGTGAGGACCAGTGGCGATTAAACCGACATAATGCTTCGCAATACGTTTCATGAAACTTGTATATTATCTGAGTGGAACACTTAGGAGCACACATGCCCTGATATATTGCCTGACGTCTTTCTGATATTAATTTGTGCTTGAAGTTTTGCAGCCTGTTTCTGTTTACAAATAAAAGAGAAGGGGGTTATTGTCATTCAAACAAATGTTCGTCTATGTGATGGCAATCCCATAATTTTTATTAATTTGTTCGCTGCACGGTGGTAGAAGACAACAGTAGGTCTCCTGTTGTGATACTTTCTCTTGAGGCTTTTGAGGGGGCATACACTAATCATTCGGATGTGGATCCAGAAACACTCAGGTCCATTGATAGAAATATCACTGAATTTTTTTAGATTCGCATCCTCGTTTTAGGGTGAGGGCACACCAAGGTAGAAACCACTACGCAACCGCAATGTGTGAGTAGTGTCGCATATGTATTCCAAGCAGGAAACTGGTTTCCAGATTAGCAGGCGCACACTGAGGAAACTTATGTTTGAGTAGTTACATCATCGTATGTTCGTCCGACGTAATGCATGATTGTATTTATTAATTTTGTGCTCTTACCTTCTACAATGGAAAATAATAATTCTGATTCTGTTATAATATGGTGGTAATTTAAAGCGGTGGAGAAGACGCGAGAAGAGAGGACGACGACGACCATCGGGAAAATATTGGGACGTTAATTAGTTTGTTTTAATTAAGGTCAATTTGTTTTAATCCGGAAATATCGCGTTCATACGCGACACGAAATGTCATACAGTTCAACAAATTTAGCGAGATAAAAGATACATGATGATGGCCGTATACAGCCGAACTATGTTACGCGGAAGGAGGGTGGTCGTCGTCCTCACTTCTCATGTCGTCTCCACCGGTCTCAAATACCACCATATTATGACAAGATCAGTATTATTATCTTCCATTACAGAAGGTGAAAGCACGAAATTAAAAAATACAATCATGCATTACGTCGGAAGAACATACCCACTTGGTTAGTTAGTTATTGGAGAGGGTGGGTTTCCCCATGCACTGAGACCTGTATTGGTCCATTGTGCTTCCCTCTATGATTTCTACCAGTCTCTATATGCTACCGGTACTGGTGCTTACCATCAGTCCCGCCCAGCCAGCGAGACCGGCTCTACTAGCTGAGAGGTATCTATAATGCTTCCCCTATCTACCAGAGGTATTAGAGACTGCTGTTGGGTGGGAAACGTCCGTTAATTTGGCTCAGTGACCTCCTTTGGAGATATGAGGTTCTTTTACGTGCCGTAAAGCTACGACACGGGACCCACGGCTTAAAGTCCCTCCCGGAGGACTTGTTCCCTGAATTTTTCCGCCCTTAAAAATTCAACGACCTCCGCCGGGTATTTGAACCCGCGTACTACGAGTCATGAGGTGGGAACGTTACCTCTAGACTACGGAGGCCGCTTACCCATTTAAGATCGCTTAAGATGATGTTAGCAACTAATCAAGCGTTTGGCCGAGGGCACAACAAGGAAACGGACAACCGCAACGCAATTGCGTGTTCCGAGAAATGTTATCAGCCCGAGTTGAGCACTTGTTAGTGAATGGACCAGCGCAAATTGAGGAAACGCAACGCACCTTGCGGGGGGACTGAGAAACTCAATTTCCAGGCAACGGAGCATGCCAGTTTTCTCACAATTGCATTGCTGCGTTGTTTCCTAGTATCAACTGTTCTGTAGGGCACTTCAGTGATTCTTTTCTTTGTTTAGAGGGCACAAGTTGACGGAGTTGCTAATTTTGTTCTTGTGCAACAACTACAACAATTTGGTTCGTACTTTGTGACACAAGTCAGCATTTGGGTTAGCCCTCATTCTTTACAATTATCAGCTGAATTCAATTAATATAACTCCACTGAGAGGAAATTGCACCTGCTGGTGTTAAGAAGTAATCAGCCAGCTGATCTTGCAGGCGCTGTACCCTTGACATTCTTTGCCTTCCATCATCGCCATCATTTTGGTTATAACAAACAATGTAAAGAGAAAACGTCTAGCTGTGGTATTGTATTTGTTTAGAGATCTACAGAATTGGTATATAAATAAAAATAACTTTCCTTGCCTCAGAATAATCAATAGTCTTTCTTCTGCTGACACAGCTGTACGAGAATTTCTATCTTGTCTTCGAATTTGAGGTCCTACAAGATCCACTAATAAAGAAAAAGTTTAAATGCTCATTCTGTAAAATGATTTGAACAGTTCTAGAACCTGCTAAAGTTTTTTCGAAACAATATTAACACCTGAGTTTTAATTGTCGTGAATGAATGGATGAACCCTGTGTTTCCTTTTCTCCTGCCTTCTCCTCTTGTATCGTCTCAACCACTGCCATAACATTACAGGATCATTATTATTATTATTATTATTATCTGACATTGAAGAAAAACAGTGCACGGAATTGGCGGGCAAACACACTCCCATGAGGTGATGTGAGCAACTAAACAAACGTAAGTTTCCTCAGTGTGCGCCTGCCTATCTGGAAACCAGTTGCTGCTTGAAATCGACGACATTTTTCGGAAACTGAGGTGCGTTTCGGTTTCCAACGTCTTTAGTGTGCCCATCGCCCTACAGCATTCTGTTGATTATCCGTTATGTAGTTCATCCATGACATTGATCGGCATGTAATCCGGAAGAACCGGAATGGTGAATGTCACCTACGTAGTCATTGGTGGTAAATATCATTTGTAAATGTTTGGTGATCAGTCGGTATGATGCTCGTTTAAAACAGCGTGTTAGGCGTCAGTTAATTTGGTGTTTGTGAATTTGTGAACGTGAAAGGGCGAAGAAAATGCCTGATAAAGTAGGCTTTTGACTTGCATAAATAGGTATTTATATTATAGATTAAACATTCCAGCTCCGCTGTAGTTATACCAAAACTGAGAAATAGCCAGAACCCAATTTATTTGTTAACTCTGGTTTTATGTTATTTGCTACCAAATACGGATCATAATCATACATATGCGGATTCATTATTAATGATAATACGATAAGAGTCATCACATTAATACGTTAGTGGGTGTTTTGGGTCTGTAGCATGGTAATAATTAAGCAGGGAAATAGTCATGGCGTTTGTTGTATGTCAACCCAGGGACAGGTAGAATAGTATCGTACCATGGGTTAAAGTACATCAAAAGTAGGTGACCAACATTTAGTTTTTTATTCATGAATGGGGTGTACATAAATTATTAATGTCGGTTTTTAAAACAAATTGCAGGTCAATTGCATCGAACAAAATCTTGACATCTCAAGGGGATTGAGAATTTCCTCCTCTAGTGCTTGGTGACTTAGGAAGCACATAGTTATCGCCAGAAAGGTAAATGAAGATAAATTTGCAGGACTCTTCACTCTTCTTTAGTAGTGCTTTCAAATATATTGCCAAAAATCTCATCTTTGTTAGACTTGCATATGAATTGCATAATGAACTTTATATATCACAGAAAAGTATTATATGTAAGTGAAATCACAGAAGAACTATATTTATAATAGTCCTACAAAATACAGTGAAGTACCAGCAATCCAACTTCACACTGGGAGATGAGGACCTGGTATTGTGACCAATTTTGTATGATTTTTCTTTCCCCTTGCAAATTCCATGATGGTACTTCATATTAGGTCACAGCTGCTTCCTTGCGCATCTCTTCTAATTTGTTACTCACTAATTCACCAGTCATCTATCATATGACACTAACATTTTACGTACTGAAAGCACTGTATGTTCGAACTCATACTTTGGTACTACATAATAGATCTAACAGTTGTCTAAATAAAAGATCCATAAAACTTTGTATTTCAGTTAACGTGACATATTTTGGTCCTAAGACCATTATTGAGTGTGTACCTACATAATCATAAGGAAGTTATCATAGATTTTTCATCTCAAATAATTTAAAGTATTATTTGACTTCAGCATTTAATTAAACATTTCTAAGGTAACATTTATTGTTTTAAGTTCGCGGTATTGATCAGTGGAAGGAGTCTATTATTGTACCAGTTCACAAGAAGGGTGATAAAACTGACCATAGTAATTATCGGGGGATATCACTGCTATCAACTTCATATAAAATTTTGTCCAATATTCTTCTTTCAGGGTTAAGTCCATGAAATTATTGGGGATTATCAGTGTGGGTTTCAACGTAACAGATCAACTACAGATCAGATCTTTTGCATTTGTTAAATATTGGAGAAAAAAATGGGAGTACGATGACAGTACATCAGCTATTCATAGACTTAAAGAAAGCCAACGATTCAGTTAGGAGGGAAGTATCGTACAATATTCTGATAGAGTTTGGGATACCCATGAAACTAGTTAGGTTGATTAAAATGTGTTTAAACGAAATGTATAGTAAAGTCTGTGTAGGTAAACATTTGTCTGATAAATTTCCTATCCAGAATGGTCTAAAACAAGGAGATGCTTTATCACCACTCCTTTTCAACTTTGCCTTAGAATATACCATTAGGAAGGTCCAGGGAAACCAGGTGGCACTGAAATTAAACGGGACACATTAGCTGTTGGCCTGTGCCAATGGTGTGAATCTACTGGGTGATAATGTAGATACCATATAGAAAAAACACACAAACTTTAATTCACGCAAGTAAAGAGGTTGGTCTAAAAGTAAACACTGAGAAAACTAAGTATATGTTGCTCTCTCATGACCAAAATGCAGGGCAAAATCATAACATAACAATAGAAAACAGATATTTTGCAAATGTGGCACAGTTCAGATATTTGGGAACAACAGTAACAAATCAAAATCTGATTCAGGAGGAAATTAAGAGGCGATTGAACTCAGGTAATGCTTGTTACCATTCAGTCCAGAACCTTTTGTCTTCTTGTCTGTTGTCCAAAAATATAAAAATTAGAATATACAAAACTATAATTTTGCCTGTGGTTCTGTATGGGTGTGAAACTTGGTCTCTGACATTAAGGGAGGAACATAGACTGAGGGTGTTTGAGAACAGGGTGTTGAGGAAAATATTTGGACCAAAGAGAGATGAAATCACAGGAGGTTGGAGAAAACAGCATAATGAGGAGCTTCATAACTTGTACTCTTCTCCAAGTATAATTAGAATGATCAAGT
This sequence comes from Cryptotermes secundus, assembly GCF_002891405.2. Lineage (NCBI taxonomy): Eukaryota > Metazoa > Arthropoda > Insecta > Blattodea > Kalotermitidae > Cryptotermes > Cryptotermes secundus. The sequence goes on along the minus strand of NW_019731236.1, from coordinate 51,226 downwards.
CAAGGAGGATGAGGTGGGCAGGTCATTTAGCACGAATGGGGGAGACAAGGAATGCGTACAGGAT